>NC_037669.1:24185196-24191409 GCF_003255815.1 Theropithecus gelada | reverse complement strand
TTCCTTCCTTCCTTCCTTCCTTCCTTCCTTCCTTCCTTCCTTCCTTCTTTCCTTCCTTCTCTCTCTCTCTCCCTCTCTTTCTTTCTGTCTATCTGTCTTTCTGGCCTTCCTTCCACTTCTTCCCTCCTTCCCTTCTTCCTTCCCTCCTTCCTTCCTTTCTTTCTTCTTTCCTTCCTTCCTTCCCCCTCCCTCTCTTCCTTCCCTCTCTTCCTTCTCTTTTTCTTTTTCTTTCTTTCTTTTTTCTTTCTTTCTTTCTCTTTTTTCTTTCTTTATTTCTTCTTCCTCTCTCTTTCTCTCTTTCTTTCGTTCTCTCTCCCTTCCCCTCCCTTCCCTTCCCTCTTCTTTTTCTTTCTTTCTTTCTGTGTCTTTCTCGCCTTCCTTCCACTTCCTCCCTCCTTCCCTTCTTCCTTCCATCTTTCCTTCCTTCCCCCTCCCTCCCTTCCTTCCCTCTCTCCCTTCTCTTTTTCTTTCTTTCTTTCTTTCTTTCTTTCTTTCTTTCTTTCTTTCTTTCTTTCTTTCTTTCTTTTTCCTCTTGTTTTCTCTCTTTCTTTCGTTCTCTCTCCCTTCCCCTCCCTTCCCTTCCCTCTTCTTTTCCTTCCTTCCTTCCTTTCTTTCTTCCTTTCTTCTTTCTGTCTTTCTTTCTTTTTCCCTTCCCCTCCTTTCCCTTCCCTCCCTCCCTCCCTTCTTTCCCTCCCTCCTTCCTTCCTTCCCCCTCACTACCTCCCTCCTTTCTTTCTTGCTTTCTTTCTTGCTTGCTTGCTTGCTTGCTTTCTTGCTTTCTTTCTTGCTTTCTCTTTCTTGCTTGCTTGCTTGCTTTCTCTTTCTTTCATTTTCTTTCTTTCTTTCTTTCTTTCTTTCTTTCTTTCTTTCTTTCTTTCTTTCTTTCTTTCTTTCTTTCTTTCTTTTCTTTCTCTTTCTGGCAGATTCTCACTCTGTTGCATAGGCTGGAGCTGCCTCCCAGGATAAACCAATTCTTGTGTTTCAGCCTCCTGAGTAACTGGGACTGCAGGCATGTGCCACTCTGCTAATTTTTTTCTTTCTTTCTTTCTTTCTTTCTTTCTTTCTTTCTTTCTTTCTTTCTTTCTTTCTTTCTTTCTTTCTCTTTCTGGCAGATTCTCACTCTGTTGCATAGGCTGGAGCTGCCTCCCAGGATAAACCAATTCTTGTGTTTCAGCCTCCTGAGTAACTGGGACTGCAGGCATGTGCCACTCTGCTAATTTTTTTTCTTTCTTTCTTTCTTTCTTTCTTTCTTTCTTTCTTTCTTTCTTTCTTTCTTTCTTTCTTTTTTTTTTTTTTTTTTTCTGTAGAGATGGGGTTTTGCTATGTTGGTCAGGCTGGTCTGTAATTCCTGGCCTCAAGCAATGCACCTACCTCAGCTTCCAAAATTGCTGGGATTATAGGCATGAGCCCCTGAGCCTGGCCGGATCTTTTTAAAAAATTGTAACCCATTCTGCTGGTCCATATCTTTTTAGTATATATTTAATTTATTTATATTCAAGGGTAAAATGGATATTTGAGGTTTTGTTTCTGGTATCATGTTAACTGTTATCTAGTTACTCTGTAGTCTCATTTGTGTAATTGTCTCATAAGATCTTTGAGTTTCATACTTTTGTGTTCTTTTATGATGGCACACATTGCCTTTTGATTAGATGTTTATAACTACTTTGAGAATATCTTGTACAATTGGTCTAGTGGTGACCAATTTTATAGCATTTTCTTATCCAGCAAAGATTTTATTTGATTTTCATTTATGAAGCTTAATTTAGGAGGAAATAAAATTTGGGGCTTGCAATTTTTTGAATGAACTGAAAATAAAACTCCAATATTTCTGACTTTTAAGGTTTCTGTTGAGGAGTCTGCTATTACTCTGATGGGATTTCATTTATAGGTTATTAGATGCTTCTCTTGTTGCTTTTAGAATTTTTTCTTCAATATTGACTTTGAATAGTCTGATGACAATATGCCTTGATGATGTTCTCCTTGCACATCAATTCATATAGTCATCGGACTCTGCAGACTGTCCATCAGACTGTCTGCAATTGTTCTCTGAGCTTCTTGTATCCAAGTATCTGATTTTCTGCAAAGACCAGGGAGGATTTTTCTAAATTACCTACTTAAGTAGGTTTCCATAGCTTTTGCTTTTTTTCTCTCTCAGAAATGCCTATAACTAATAGGTTTGGTCACTTTGCATAATCCCCTAGTTTTTGATGCCTTTGTTTATCTTTTAAAATTCTTTTATCATTTTGTGTGGCTGGATTAACTCAAAAAACTACCCTTAAAGCTCTCTAATCTTTTTACCTGCTTGTTCTAGTCTATCTTAAAACTTTTAGCTATATTTTGTAATTCCTTCAGTAACTTTTTGACTTCCAGTTGTTTCTTCTTTAAAAAATTTCTATTTCTTTAGTAAATTTTTCATTCACATCCTGAATTCTTTTTCTGATGTTTTTGTGTTTATGTTCAACTTTCTTTTGAATCTCACTGAGTTTTCTGACAAGTTATTTTTTGAATTTTTTATCTGTCATTTCAGAATTTTCATTTTGGTTGGAATCCATTTCTTGAGAGCTAGTGTGACCTTTTTTTGGGTGGGGAGGGGTCTTAAAAACTCTGTTATTTAATACCACCAGATTTATTACACTGGTGCTTTCTCTTCTTTAGAAAGTGCCATTTCTTATTTTTGAATATGCCTTTGTTTGGATGGGACTTTCTTTAAAATAGTTTTTGCTTCCTTGAGTGTGTGACTGTAATACATGCTCTGTATAGTTATTTGGCTTTGATTCTGGGCACTTTCAGGGGGCCAAGACTCTGTATGAGTTTCTTGTTTATAGATAGCCTTTGTGTGATGGCTCTCTCAAATACCAGTTGTAGTGGCAATGTGCAGAGCATATTATGATAATTATTATTTCCTGCAGAACCAGTGTTAGAAGATCTCAGGTATTTTATCTTGTTCCACAGAACTGTGCACTTCTGTTAGCCTCTTATGTACTGCATTGTGCAGTTCAGCTTCCAGGCCATTAGAGCATTTATGAGGAAGAGTTGGCTGTGGCGGAAGCTGATGGGCATGTGTTTGATCTTTGTCAACTGGGAGGGGTTTTCTGTGGTCTTGGATGGTAGACTGACCAGTGGAAAGCCTGGTGCTCTGAGTTTGCTCCTAAGTCCCAGTGTTGGGTACACCACTGAGTGGCACTGGACTGCCAAGCTTGCCCTTGGGAACCCTGATGACAAGCGTAAGCACTAGCCCTGATGGAAGTGGCAGGGGGAGCTTGTGGTGAAATGTGCTGAGGTTTCTGTGGGTGGGGTCAGAGGGAAGGAGCTGCACTAGCTTCTTGTCTTAGGCAGGCAAGAATGCAGTCTGTCTCCCTATCACACTCCTGTTCCAAAGCTCATGACTTCTAACTCAGGCACTGTCACTTATCTCCAGGCTGTAATGTAGTTGAGGGACACAGAAAACAACTTTCCCATGACTCTTCCTCCAAATGACCTTGGAGTATAACTTCTTACCTCAGCCCAAAACAGATGGCTTTACCAGTCACCTAATCTCTGCTACAGGAATGCTGCCATTCTGTGTAGACAGAGGGAAGTGCTGTGCCTATGATGCAAGCCTGGGCCTGGCGGGCACACTGGCAGCTGGGTTGCAACCACCCTAATATTCTGGAATGACTATCCACTGGCACACCTTTGAAAGCACCCCGTGAGAATAGCCACAGTGGCATCCAAAGCAGTGGGGGACAGGGAAGAAATCATCCTTTTCACATCTGTTCCAGGCACTGGTGTCACCTCATCTCTGGGGTGGCACCCTATTCCTCCCCTATAGAGCCCAGCACCTACCTGCATTTCCACTTGACAGGGCACAGTCACCAACTTGCAAGCCTGAGAGCTCCATGAAACCAGAGTGTATACCCTGGTTTCCTTTGTAGCAAGGGGTTCATTGACGTGCTTCACCCTCCTTACTCCTAACAGCAGCCCACCCTGAGGGCTAGATCTCTGGAAATCCCACAGCTCCCCTGTGTACCACCAGCCTTCTTTAGCTGCCGCCATCTGAGTGGGGCTCAGTTACTTTGGCAGGGGATCTAGTGATGTAGAAACACAAGGGTTAAGACTTCCTGGACAGAACAGTGGCCTATAATGGGCACACAACAAATATGGTACCTGCCAGCTCAGCTGGAGTCTGTGGGGAGGGTGACAGGCAATGCATGAGCTAGCTGCCCTGTGTTCTGCCCACAAAAATTTCCCAAATTGCCACCCACACCAGTGCTTGGGCTCGTAAGGGCTAAGGTGCTCTCTGAGAGTTCGGAAACCAGCAGTCTGATGCAGGGATGAGGGAAGCCAAAAACACGCCCACTGATACTTTCCATGGGACTCTAAATTCCTCAGGAGTTGAGCTCTGCCAAACTCCTGCTTTCTTCTTGTTCTGTGCCCCAGTTTCTTTCTTCTCTATGTGAATTCTGAACCAATAGGCTCTATCACTCTCCCTTCAGTACTCCACTGGAGCCATGATTATTCACTCCTAATTTTGGCTCTTGTTTCTAAGAAGTACTTCCATTTGATATCTTTAGTCAGCCATCTAAAAAATAAAATCTTCATAGTTTATTGTAATGAACAACCAGAGTTGGAATCATTGATATACATGATTATGTAAGATCCACAAAACCCTACTCTATGTCTTATACAATTACAAATTTCATAAAGGATCTAGTTATAAAAGGATTTTTTTTTAATTATTAAATTGACTTTTATTCTCAACTTTTATTGTATACTATTTGCTTCTGAATTTTTTCTCCTCTTTATTACACATAAAATAACTGCTTTTGTTAGGGATTTTGAATGGGAATTTATTGCCCTAAGTAATGGACACTTATTATTCAATTTTAGAGATATGACTTTTCATAATTTATAAGTGTAGTGTTTTATGGCAGATTATTCAAGGCAAATTTGCTAGTAATTTTGTAATCTTTTATTTGGATTTTATTAAGTTTGCCTTCTTCCCTTTGACTGTATATTAGGCATCAATTCCAGAAACATTCCCTAAGCCATTCTGTCACTAATAGTGGAAATTCTTCATATTGCATCATTCAATTGTGCACTTAATAAGAAAATTGAAATATTTGGTGACCCTCTCCTCTTTAATTTTAGCTACAATATTTATATATTGACAGTTAAATCTGGGACACCTCATTTTGCTCTGAATTATCTCAAGGTTTATTAGAACATAGAAATAAGAAGAAAGTGAAGTACAGAGAGAATAAATGACTTGCCCAAAGTCATAGAGTTTGTAATTGGCAAAGACAGGATTGAAATTAAGCATGTGTGAGCCTTAAGTCATCTTAATTTTTTATTAAATACTTTAAACATATTTACAATATAGATAAATACAATAGTCATATTCTCACTATGCCTTTTAACAAAATCTAGTATTTTTGGCCATGTTTCATTACATTTTCATAAAGAAATGGAATATTATATATCATTAAAGCTATACGGGAAGATTTCCCAGGTATCATTCTCATCCCTTTCTTTCTCAGTACCTGATTTTCTAATTGTTGTGTTTGTGTCTTTGGTACATGATTACAATTAAATTTAACTGATAGATGTAAAAGTAAAGATATTTTAATTATATTGTTATTTCTAATCAATTTTCTTCTTTTATCTCACAATAGAATATGATTAGACTCAATGGTTAATCTAGTTGATTTTACTGGAAGTGGTATGTTTTATTTAACTTTTATAGCATTTACAATGTGATATATACTACTTTAAGTGCTTAACAGATATGATGTTAATGATAAACTACACGCTAATCTTCATGACAAAGTTGTGAAAGACTATCATTACACTCGTTCTACAAGTGAGGAAAATAAGACAGAAAAAAGTTGGGTAACTTGACTACTATCACTAACGAGTTGCATGTGAGGCCGGGCACCGTGGTGACTCATGCCTGTAATCCCAGCACTTTGGGAGTCCAAGGAGGGCAGATAATGAGGTCAAGAGATGAAGACCATCCTGGCCAACATCGTGAAACTCTGTCTGTTCTAAAATACAAAAATTAGCCTGGCGTGGTGGCATGCACCTGTAGTCCCAGTTACTCAGGAGGCTGAGGCAGGAGAATCAGTTGAATTCTGGAGGCAGAGGTTGCAGTGAGCCAAGATATTGTGCCTCTGCACTCCAGCCTGTTGACAGAGTGAGACTCTGTCTCAAAAAAAAAAAAAAAAAAAAAAA
>NC_037669.1:24069003-24185128 GCF_003255815.1 Theropithecus gelada | reverse complement strand
AAAGAAAGAAAGAAAGAAAGAAAGAAAGAAAGAAAGAAAGAAAGAAAGAAAGAAAGAAAAAATGTTGCATCTGAGATTAGAATGTAGGAATTCTGTTACTTCTCTCAGGTGCTTAATTATTTTACTCTCCTGTTATGTGGGTTTTATTTTAGAAGTTTTCAAAACTCCATAAGTGGAAGCAAAGACAAAACTTTATGATTATGTTTACTTCTATCACTAATCATTTCTATTTCATTGACTGAGTTTCTGTTTAATTAAATTAGAAACATTGCTCAAAAAATTCTTATTTTAAAACATTTTAAAATTACACTCATCCATTCTGAATGAAATGACAAGATAGAATACAAAAGAAAACAGGTTCCAGAGTTTATGGTTTATGTGTTGCTTTTGTAAGGTTTTTTTGTTTGTTTTGTTTTGTTTTGTTTTGAGATGGATTCTCACTCTGTCGCCCAGGCTGGAGTGCAGTGGAGTGATCTCAGCTCACTGCAGCCTCTGCCTCCCGAGTTCAAGCGATTCTCCTGCCTTAGCCTCCTGAGTAGCTGGGATTACAAGCACATGCCACCACGCCAGGCTAATTTTTGTATTTTTTTTTAGTACAGATGGGTTTTCACCACATTGGTCAGGCTGGACTAAAACTCCTGACCTCGTGATCCACCCACCTCAGCCTCCCAAAGTGCTGGGATTACAGGCGTGAGCCACAGCACCCAGCCTTTTGTAAGGTTTAATAAGGTTTCCTGCAAATTCCCTATTCATATTTCCATGCTCTGCAAGGATATGTAACATCAACAAATAAATGTTAAGATACAAAAAGGATAAAAGCAGCACATCATCAACAACAAAATAAAAACAAAAAATCAAAAATTAAACCAGTGTATTGTTAAATAATTGACTAACAACTTTTGTGGCCTTTGGCCGTATCTTTGGTGTACATTATTTACATGTGTGTTCATAAATATGTGGGAAAGTAATCGTTTCTTTTCTCCTAGTTCTGAGACTTTTCTGTTAATGATGGCACATACTTTGCAGATATCAATATTATTTTTAAAAATCAAAGCTGAAATTTTACCAGAAGAAACTCTTCATCCGATCTTGGTGGTAAGATAATATGTTGGAGTTAGGTGGAGAAGGGATATAAATGCTTGCGAGATGATCTTGCTGTAGGATAAAAATCTCTATGCTGTGCTGCTGATTCTAGTAAGAAATGACATCTCAGAGTATTAGTCTCAGTTGCTAAGGAAAAATTACTTTATTTAAAGATATTTGTATGTATTTATTAAGACATAGGATTTCAAGTTTTAAGAAACAATGATAATAATAACAACAAGGCGGTCTCCAGCACTGAGCTAGGTCACGTTATTTTTCTGTTCTTATGTCAGGTTAGCCCAGGAGGCTACCTCCAGCAGCATCAGGAGGCAAATGATCTCATACACACCTCTAAAAGAAGACACTGGAGACAAGGAAGGCCCAGAGTGTTTTGGCCGTGAAGCTAGCATGTAATTGGATGTGGAGGTTGACAATGCTAACGCACTCAATGACAGGTGGTGATGGAGACCCAGCTGTCCTGGCCTGCTGAGAAGATCAAATCAAGGGAACTGCTGGTCCATTTTCTGAGAGTGATTCAGAGCCAAAATTACATTGCTGAAAATTCCGTCCATCTTATCGGAAGATAGAAGTAAATCTGTTAGTGTATGAAGAACAATAAATATGTTAAGTATATTATAAAACTGTCTTAATTTGCATATAATTTCAAAATTCATGATTGTTTTGTCAAATAAATACATTCCCTTCCTAAAATATTTGAAATGTACTCATTTATTCACTGTAGGCTAATATTTTTCTTATTCAGATTTTCTTTTTTTGTCTTTTTAATAAGACAGTATAAAAACTTACAGTATAAGGCCATAACTATACTGCCTGGACTTATTTTGCTTATATTGGACCTATATCCTTATAAAATATATTTGCCTTCTTTGTGCCATAGTATCTTTGTCTATAAAATGGGGCTTATAGATATTTTGTATTAAATATTATATTATTTATATCTTATTAATTGCTTGACAGCAATTCAGATGTATAGTACAAGCTCCACAGATGGATACATACATTGCTATTAGCTTTGTAGTGTTAGGACTAAATATGTAAGACTTGATTTTGTTCTATGTTGCTTTGTGTTGTTTGTTTGAAGCTGGATAAAGAAATAGGTAAGTGGACTCATTATCTTCACACAAATAAGTGGGTCCACTTTCTGGTATCCTGAGTTACTGAGCTTGTCAGGAATGGCTGTCACTGGCTGAGAAACAATGTCAATTCTTCATAGACTCTTCTCTGTGAAATTTCTATTTGTCCGATTGGAGTTATTGCCTTACACACCTCTACGTTATTGAAACGCCCTCATGAATCTTTCCCACTCATTTTTCATTGATACCTACTCTCAGAACTTTAAGTCATCCTAAATTAGATATGATTGGTGATGGTTTAAATGTGTCACAGAGTTACCAGACCTTTAAAAAAGTGTATAAAGTATTAAATTGAAAGGATAAAATTGAGAGGATCAAGTCAAGTGCTTGTTATAAAAAGTCACAAATTCTGCAAGGGATAGTACTGCTTTCCCTCCATTGCCTGCTCATGACTGACCTACTGCTATAACTGTACCAACTAATTAGACAGTTTTGTATGAGCAGATTAGAAGCTGCTCCTTTGCTACAGGATATGGGTCTATAGTTAGCTAGCTCTCAAGCAGAATAAAATACACAGTGTAAGAAGAGGTGTTTCTTTTTTCCGTTAACAACAATGTGCTTTGCTAACTCCCTCAGCAATCTGATGAAATATTTGTAATTATAAATGATCTTTTCCTTTTAATCCATTTTCATCATCGTCTTGTGTAATAGTTACTTTGAGAGTTGAAGTTTGCCATTTTCTATATTCTGTTTTCACTCTCATTCTTCAGCACAACTTGAAAACTCCTGCGATTCAGAATATGTCTTTCTACCAAGAATAAGAATTATTCAATAAATAAGAAAGGGTATTTTTGGATCACCTTCCATTTGTTCAGCTGACCCTTGAATACCTTTTATCCTAAGCTTATGCTAGTGTGGGATATCCTCTGGCTCAGGCTGGATGGAAATGATGCCCCATTGATTACTTTTAGTTTCCCAGATTACTCTGCTCTCCTTTTAGAAGACATTAAAAATCCTGGAGTTGTTGTGCCCCCAAAATCAGCTATATGCATAAGTGTGGATTTTGTTAACCAATTAGAAACTAAAAAATCAAGAAGAATGTCTTGCACCTAGTTACATTTCAAATAAATGACCTATGGGGCAAAAAAAAAAAAAAAAAAAAAAAAAAAAAAAGACAAATGAAAGGATTTATCAATTAGTTCACATTTTCAAGTGAGCAAATTGAAGCTCAGACCTTTAACAATAAAATTAAGGGCTCTTTTTAACTTACAGAAAGAACTACATTGAGAGAACTACACAGAAAGAACTACAATGTAATTACATTACATTGAGAAAAAAATGTAAATGAGTAGAATAATGAATAAATACCATTATATTACCTTATCATGTTGCTTCAGGACGCTTGACACAGATCATATCCCTCTTTTTGATTATTGTATCAAAATCAGTGCATTTCTCTTCTCCAAATGAGTTTCATTAGAAATAAATTATCCATGGTACTCATGTGTATATAGTGGCTAAATCTCTTTTTGGTAATTCAGATGACTTCTCAGAGGTCTGATGGTAAAATAATTGGGCCTAATTAGCTTTGCCACAAACTGTTAATTCCTTTACCTGGAGCCAAGAAGAAGACTAGTGATAGTTTGAATGCCTGTGTGAATGGATGGTTTCAACATGAGAATCAGTAGTGGTCCTTGCCACTGAAACATATGAAAATACAAAATTTGTTTTTCTTTATGGCTAAAGAAATCAACCGACTTAGTTACTGAGACAACCAGCCTGGGCTTGATTCCCTGGTACTAATAACAAAGGCATATATAGCAGGGATTTTTTTGGTCATATTCTCCTTTTAAGTGATATTATATAAAGAATAATATGTAGAGTATTTTACCTTCAAGAATAAATTTTGCTGTTTACAATGGTCATTTATAATCTAAAAAGCAATATGGCTTAGCAGTGATATAAATGAGACTATAGTCAATCTGGACACATTCAGTGTAAGGAACTAATCTGTAAAACATGAATTCTAGTTCCATTTGTCAGGAAAAATAACCTTCCCACAAAAGCTGTTGTATTACTTTTCAAGTATTAGCAACTGTACCCAACTAGATTAAATAAAAATAGAAAAGGGCTGTGGATGTGGAACTATTGGAAAGGTGATGAGAATCTCAATTGATTGAAATAAAAGAAAGGCTTACTAATCAACCACATGTTATTCATCTTCAGCCATTTCATTTCTCAATAATTTTTTCCACGTTTTGGCTGAGTTAAATCAAATATATATATTGGAAGAATCAACCACAAAAAGTGCAAAGTTGTGATATCTGGGATCCCAGCTATAAAGACTCCCAGACAACATTGGCGGTTTTCATGTAGAGAGCTAACCCCAAGAGAGGTCCATCTCAGCTGCCCTGGTTATTTTTAACAGAGGTAAGAAAGACAACATCCTGAAATAAAATGTAGGCTGGGACAATTATAAATTATTCTAAAGCTCGTTGGTCTAACCATGTTTCCCTCAACTCAAATCTGAACTGAATCTGGATGGCCCTTCACTCTGAAACTTTAATAATGTGCTCCAACACTTTTAAGGAAAATATGACATAAATATTATCACTTTTAGTGTCCATACTATTAAAACTATTGAGGGAACTCACCCCCAATATTTCAACATAGGTTCTTTCTATTTTCCCTAAGTGTCAGCCATCTGAGAAATAAAGAGAGACAGTTCAAAGAGAGGAATTTTACAGCTGGGCTTCCAGGGGTGACATCACATACGGTAGGACCATGATACCTACCTAAGTCTCAGATCAGCAAGTTTTTATTGAGGGTTTCAAAAGGGGAGGGAGTGTAAAAACAGGGAGTAGGTACAAAGATTACATGCTTCCAAGAGCAAAAAGCAGGACACTAACAAGAGTCTAACAAAGATCACATGCTTCTGAGGGAATAGGACAAAGGTCAAAAGCAGAACCACTGATAAAGGTCCAACAAAGATCACAGGGCAAAGGGCAAAAGCGGAACCACTGATAGGGGTCTATGTTCAATGGTGCATGTATTGTCTTGATAAACATCTTAAATAACAGAAAACAGGCTTCAAAAGCAGAGAATCTGTCTGACCACAAATTTACCAGGGCAGAGTTTTCCCAACCCTAGTAAGCCTAAGGGTTTGCAGGAGACCAGGGTTTATCTCAGTCCTTATCTCAACTGCACAAGACAGACATTCCCAGAGTGGCCATGTATAGACCTCCCCCTAGGAATGAATTCCTTTCCCAGGGTATAAATATTAATATTCCTTGCTAGGAAAAGAATTTAATGATATCTTTCCTACCAGCATGTCCATTTATAGGCTCTCTGCAAAAAGAAAAATATGGCTCCTTTTGCCCAACCCTGCAGGCAGTCAGACCTTACAGTTGTCTTCCCTTGTTCCCTAAAAATCGTTGTCATTCTGTTCTTTTTCAAGGTGCACTGATTTCATATTGTTCAAACATACACGTTTTATCATCAATTTTTACAGTTAACACAATTATCACAGTGGCCCAGAGGTGATGTACATCCTCAGCTTACAAAGATAAGGGGATTAAGAGATTAAAGACAGGCATAAGAAATTATAAAAGTATTCTTTGGGTACTGATAAATGTCCATATTAAGATGAAATATTCACAATTTATGTTCCCCTGTCGTGGCTCCAGCCAGTCCCTCCATTCAGGATCCCTGACTTCCCGTAACATAAAGCGAACTAAATATGGCCTGAGATGGACTCCATACTTATATTTTTGAGTCCTTGTGGATGAACTGCAACCTAGTTTAATAGGTAGACAAGATTGGAAATCTAACTTAGGAGTATTTGCCTATGACAATAGCTAAGTCTTGGCCAATCCCAGCAGCCATACTTCAACCATTCATACATTGCTGAGTGTTCAAACTGCATTCAAAAAAGGCAAACGCTGAACTGTGACCAATCTGGTCATTCTCTACCTCACCTCTGATTTCTGCATGTCACTTCCCCTTTTTCTATCTATAAATCTTCCACCACGTGACTGTGCTGGAGTCTGTGAATCTGCTGTGATGCTGGGGGTGGCCTGATTTGTGAATAGTTCATGATTCAAACTCCTTTAAATTTAATTTGGCTGAAGTTTTTCTTTTATCAATATTTAAATATAATATTATATATTTAGTAACTTTTATAGGTATTGCCACGATGACACAGAAGAATAAATAATCCCCATATTTCAGTAGCTTACAACTATACATAGTTCACTAACAGGTTTGAGAATTTGGTGAGGCTTGAGATCAGATCAGTTCTACATGTTTCTTATTTCAGAACCTAGGCTAAAGGAGGATCCTGGGACATGTTCTTCTCAGGGTGTGTGGTGGAACAAAAGAGGGCAAGACCAATAATACAAGCCTCTGGTTAGAGGTTCATTGTCTCTGATCACGTTTTATTGGACATAATGAGTATTAGGTACAAACTCGTATTCAGTTGGGTAGTATTATAATTTAAATGTTCATCCCTTCCAAAACTCATGCTAAAATGTAATTGCCATTTTAACAGATTAAGAGGTGGGATTTTTTAGAAGTGATTAGCCAATGAGGGCTCTACTTTCATGGGTGTGTTTGGCACCATTATTAAAGAACAACTTCTGTTCTCTCTCTCTTACTCTCTCACCTTCTGCTATGTGATGATGCAATAAGAAGGCCCCCTGCAGAGCCTGCATCCTTGTTATTGGACTTCCAAGCCTCCAGAAATGTGAGCCAATATATTTCTGTCTATTCTAAATTATCCAGTTTCAGGTACTCTATTATAGATATACAAAACAGCCTAAGATAGACAGGGAAGATTCTATGCCCAAAGTAACTCATGGTAAAAGTGTGAAAGGAAGAAAAATGGTCACAAAATAATAATGTATCGCAATAAAAAAGTAGACTAATTGCAAAACAGATTCACTGCATAATCTAGGCAATACAAATTTGAATGAAATCCTACTCAAAATATATGAAAATTTCAGCTAAAGACATAATTAATAATGAAGAACTGGCTGAAACTTATGAAGTTTATCTATATAAAAGAATACTAAAGAGTATCAAATCATTCATCAAATAATGCCAGCAAAATGTTAGGCAGTTAGTTTTCTTATCAGTCTTCATATAAATGTTTACTCACTTGTGCTTTGATATCATAGCGTTGGATTGTACTGAGACATCGTTGCCTACTATAAGAACATGTTTATGAATTACTGCAAAGTCCTCATCATTAGAGTGTTTGGAGAAATATAGATAGATATGTTATAATTTCAGTAATAATTGTTTTTCCATGAGTAGTTTGTGTTATTTTATTATTAAACATTCTAAAATTCTATTACTTACTGATTTTAACTTCCTATTCAGTTTGCTGCTAAAAATTTAGAGACAAATTAATATTCCACCTCTAGAATGTGAATATGACTTCACTGAAGTTATCCCGTTTTATATAACTATTTATCTCTTGTCTATTGTTGTTCATCTCGTTTACCTGTTCTCTTTTCACTCCTGCTGTGTGTCAGGCATTGTTTTAAACTGCCATAAATCTTTTTTAGATCAACACAGGATATACACAAACAAATATGATACATTACACAACTTTGGGCAACTTGATTGATTTCTCTAGACTAGCTCTTTTATTTTCACCACAAGGAAGGTCAGACAACATTGATTTCTCTAGCTTATTTGAGACTTAATAACTTATTAGGGATAGATTCCAAGGACAATTATTGGGGCCCACAATAAGCTACTGAGATAAGGAGCTATTTTATTAGCAAGCATTTTAGTCAACACATTGGAAGTAGTCAGAATAAAATGAGTCAGCACATAGTGCCTGCTCAGGATGAAGTTAGATTATGATTAGGGAAAAGAAAACACTCAACTAGGAAACTTACGAACAAAAGCAGATTTGGGCAGATAGGTATCATAAAATGAACAACTAGATGACTATTATACTGCCATCTTTTCATGTTGGAAACTGTGACCAGTCACTAGCTGCACTTCAATTAGTTAGGATCCAACCACTCTCCTGGGTTCTTTGTATCATAAAGATCAGCCCTGGTGCAGGATACAGAACAATTCAAAATCCTTTCCTGAGAAACCTCATAAGTATCAAGAGTTCTGCATCAGGGAGTAGGTTAAATGGCTCATCTCTCAAGGGGGATTAGGAGCCAAGGCCCTTCTATTTCTTAACAGTTAGCTCTGCTCTCTGACTATTAGATGTCTTTTTCAATCTATTATAGAAGCAGTCTGTTTAACAGACACACTTCAGAGACCTCAGTCTTAGGAAAGTTGTCATCTTCCTCAGTTCGTGTCAATTTCTGTCAGGAAAAGCTGACAGGGTGCTGCTCATCATATAACTGGGTGTAGAAATTCACTGCTCTGAACTTGCCTTTTAAATACACGTCTTTGAGCATCCATCACCCAAACTGTTCTGGGATTCCAGCAAAGAAAAATATTTCCCCTACATTTCAATACACAGCAGATTAGCTTTTGTCAAATAAATATTGAATGGAGGCTGAAGATCCAAGAAGATCCAACACTTTTAGCATGCCTAATGATTCATATCTTTTTTTTTTTTTTTTTTTTTTTGAGACCAAGTTTCACTTTCTCACTCAGGCTGGAGTGCAATGGTGCGACCTCAGCTCATTGCAACCTCTGTCTCCTGGGTTCAAGCAATTCCCCTGCCTCAGCCTCCTTAGTAGCTGAGATTACAGGTGCCCATCACCACACAGGGCTAACTTTTGTATTTTTAGTAGAGATGGGTTTCACCGTGATGGCCAGGCTGGTCTCGAACTCCTGACCCCAGGTGATCCGCCCGCCTTGGCCTCCCAAAGTGCTGGGATTAGAGGTGTGAGCTACCGCACGCAGCCCATGTAATTATTTCTTTATACAAATTCTTTTTTTAAAAAAATCTTTTTACCTTCTATATATTTTGAAACAAAGTAGTAAGAGTTAAATGTTATAAAACAGTCGAAAGTTGCTTCAAATTTATATACACCTAGCAAAAATGTCTAAGTTGAGCTCCTGGGTGATAGGTACCATCGCCTTTCAAAAGCTTGCTGCTCTAGTCATTCTATGAGAGGTGCCATGGAAATGACAAAATAGAAAGTGTGAGCATGCCTTATATTTAAGGTCAGCCTTCACTAGAGCATGTGAACACTTGAGTTGCCTTTTTAACCTTTCTTAACTAGAGAAATAGATTTAAAAAAGCCTTAACTTCCACATGGTGGTGATAAAGCAAAACTAGTATTCTCTTTCTTCTGTTTTTGTGAACTTTACTTAAAGAGAACATTATAATATGTCCTGTTAATTTCTGGATGCACACTTAGTACCAAGAATTTTAACCCTTTCAGTATCCATTAACACTTATACTACTTTGTATTAAAAAATACACAAAGAACTTAGGTGAACATCAGTTTTCTCAACTGTTCACATAACTACCCTGTAGTGTAATACAAAAGTTTGGGCTACAAATCTGGGATTCACACTGCTCTGGTTCATATCTGTTTTGTTATATATTGGCTGCATAATTTTAGGGAAATTACATAACCTCTCTGTTACTCAATTTTTTTATTGGTAAATATGGTGCTGACAATACTAATGGTAGTATTGACTGGTTGGTATCGAGATTAAATAAGTTAATATACATTTTAACAAGGTAAAAAACAGTCTAAATATTAACATTAATTTTAAAATTTGCAGTTAAAATTTTAGGCCAAGCGTAAAATTTGAGAGTTTCCTAAAATATGTGTCAAATATTATTTTAATATAGATGAGGATCAATACTTGGTTATACATTTAATTATCTAAAAAGATAACCTGGTAAATTTACTTGAGTGTAGTCATCATTTCACTGTGTATCTGTGTATCAAAACATCATGTTTTATTTCTCAAATTTATATAATTGTAAAAAAGAAAAAGAAAGAAATAATCTTTATCCTACACGTTTGCCCCCTTCACTATCTCTGTGTCATCTCGTGAACTCTCCATTATTTAAATCCCAAACTTCAGGGAGCATATACATTTCAGTAGTTATAAAGAAAAAAAACAGTTACAGATTTTTAAAATATGAAATAATATTTTCTCCTGGATTTTATGTGCACAAACTTCTCCTTAATTAGTAAAAATATATAATCTTTGCATTTTGGAGGATTAAAAATATCAAATTTTATGAAATTCAACTCAGCCACACTTCAAAAAATATCTTGATTCTTAGATTTATTTTAGTCGCTGCTGTTCTCATAGGTGAATGAGACATCATACTATTAGATAGTATTGGCTGCCCTCTGCAATAGCTCCTTTTTCTAAAATATCACTACTTCTGACCTAAAATCTCTAATGTCATGCACATAAACATAAGATATCTAACAAATAGCTAAGAAATTTTTAATCAAAATTGAAAGCAGAGTATAATAAAGTACCTAAAACAACATTTGGAGATACAGTCACTGGTTTTTCTTTTTATCTTTTTCTTTTTTTTTTCAAAAATAAATAGAAGAGAACCACATTGCTGCCTTGCAGTCACAGCTGGATGCTTAAGGTATGTGTAGGATTTCTTTTGAGAATTTATTGCATAGTTCTCATTGGCAACTTTGGCAAAAACCGTGAAGCTTATATTTTCTCCTCTTTATAGTTTCTCTAAGGTTAAGAAGCTCCAGTGCCACTCTTTTTCTCCCATGATCTTACTCTTTGTATAAAATACCCTTGTATAACTCATGTATAGATCTTGAACAATTGCTCTCACACATTCTGAAAATAGCAATAATGCTCACCCAGTTTATAGGTCATCTGTCTAGAATACAAATTATCAGACTTTTGAGAAAATAAAGCAAAAGTCAATGACGGAATCACACAACATACGGCGTCTTCATGTTAAAGAAGACTTCGGGGATCTCCTTTTCTTCCATTTAAATGTTCCAACATGTTACGTATGTTAAAATAATTAGGTAGAGAGTTTTAAGTGGATAAAATAAAGGGAGCTGGATCACAGACTAGATTGTAAATTTTAAATGAGCTGCTACATAAAAACCTCTAGGAAAAATACTTACAATGAACAATTGTTTAGTAAATATAAGTTGTAAAAACACTGTCAATGAGATTTGGAATAGAGAGTTAGGTCATGCCATTTAAATCCAGAGAAAATTACATAAAATTCAGGAACACACTCACTTTGGCTTTATGAAAGAAAAATTAAAACAAATATGACTAGTGTCAAGAGCAATCCTTCCTCTACAAGAACACTGATTATATTGAGAAGAGAAAAAAAGAGCATCACAGGGACTAGCTACTCTATCTCTGAATGTTTCTGAGACTTCTTTTGTTCCTCCTTATCAGTTTATTTGCACAGAGATCTCCTGTTCTAAGCAACCCCATATTATACAAGAGAAGCACACCAAAGTTAATTCTGAGAGATCAGAACTTCAACATAGCTTGAGAACAATGAAAATATGTGCTCGGCATGTATCTTTCTTCAACAATTTAGAAAGTTTGCTTCCTAGTATTGTCTTTTCTGCCCCAGCAAATCATTTGAAGCTTCTTTTTTAGTTATTTACAGGATACTTATTTGGTTAGCGCATAGATTTGTACATATTTGGTTGGTTTTTTGTTGACTTTTGGTAGAAACAGTTATTTGTTGATTTGCTACTTGTCAAAAATATTTGCAGTGATCAGAGGACAAAAGAGAAAGAAAGTAGAAATAATGTTAAATTCAAAAATGCATTTTTTTAAGGAAAGGAAATTCCTAAAGTGCATATTGAATTCCACTTAAGTTTTTCAAGAAAATGTAGTACTGGCAATCTAATTTACTTTAACTCCTTAAACTTTTTACAGTAAGGAAGATAGATAGATAAAAATGTTTGCTTTTTCTTTTTGATTTCTAAGTGAAGGAATATACTCGAAGAAATATGTATAGAGGATAGAAGCAAGGAAATAACACTGAAAAGAAAATACTGCTTTTGAAAGGTGATAATATCTAAGTATGTTTTAAAATGCCCAAATGAATTGACAAGGAAATAAAAGCTTTTTTGTCTGATACTTTTGCCATTTACAGAGAATATGTGCATGTGTTTATTGTGATAATTCAAGAACACAAAGAAGTTTTAGCCTTTTTAAAATTCAGTTAATCAAATTGCAAACACTTATCATGAGGTAGGCAAAAAAGTTTCTGTAAGTATATTAATAACTGTAGACACAGGTTTTAACCTCTTTACCTGTGTGGCTTGGGGTAAGTTAACTCTCTGATAATCTTATTCCCCATATGGAGAATGATAACATCACAGACCTCACTCAGTTGCTAAATGTCTAATTAGACACCATATGAAGCCTACATGTATTGGAAACAGCAGAAGCTGGTCAATTAATGACAGTCACACACATATATACATACTCCACGTTCAAGAAGCTGGAGTATAAGAAATGATTAAACAAAAATGTATTGATAATAATCCAAATGCCATTAAATCTAAAGAAAAAAAAACTTTACTGGTAACACTTCTCTAACTATATTGACAAAGACTAAACTCATCCTTGATTGTTTTACTTATGTGAGCTAACACATTTCACATCTCTCATTTTCTAGTTAGTTTGAAATAAGTTTCTATCATGTCATGTACCAAGTTTAAAACACACAGACACACACACACACAATAGCAACACACGCATGCAAAATGTGAGTAAGGTTTTATTGTGAGTTTTTGTTTGGTTTTGTTTTGTTTTTTGAGACAAGGTCTTGCTCTGTTGCCCAGGCTGGAATTCAGTGGCATGATCATGGCTTACTGAAACTTCTGCCTCCTGGATTCAAGTGCCTCAATCTCCCAAGTAACTGGGATTACAAGCGTGCACCACCATGCCCACTAATTTTTGTATTTTTAGTAGAGGTGGAGTTTCATCATGTTGGCCAGGATGGTCTCAAACTCCTGACCTCCAGTAATCCGCCTACCTTGACCTATCAAAGTGCTGGGATTAAAGTTGTGAGCCACAACACCCAGGCTATTATGAGGTTTTAATTACACCACTTTATCAGAGAGTAAAAAACAGAATTGAAAAAACACTAATACTAGGTCAAATCCTGATTACCTTAATGCTTCTCTTTTACATTATTTATTGTGTCTATGCTTGAATATTTTCTGTTGGAGATAATTTGATGTCCTACAAAGCAGCATCTTCTATTCATAATAGCTCTGATAATTTTATTTTCATTCCTCATTTATTTCCTGATCGACTTCACAAACATTTTATTTGGTAAATATTTATCAGGCACATCCAGTAAGTCAGGTACTATGCTAGGCTCTAAAATATGCTTTGAACATCACTAATTCAGTCTCTACCTCACCAAATCAATAATCTACCGAAGCAAACACACAATTGCATTCCTATTAAATATGCCCTGAGTACTAAAGGACAAGCACTTGTACTTTTCTACAGAGAGTTCATTGAATATTTGAATATATTCATCAGTGTTCCTTGCAAATTTATGGATTCAAGTACTAAATACAGTAAATCTTTTTGTTTACCTAATTTACTTAAGATTGAGATTCATAAGTTTTAGAATTCAGAACAATAGGGAACAGATTAATTTAAATATGCCATTAAAATATATCATTTAAAATTATTTACAGTATCAAAGGCATTGGTGTAGAAGGCATTTTGAAAGTGAGATTTTTCTATTTAAAACTCCTAAAAATCCTTGTATCTCAGAGTTTTTTCCATTAAAGCCACAGCAGGTGTGGTTGTTGTGAACCATAACTTCTTAACATTAGTATAATGATATTTATAACTGATGGTGTTTATAAAGCATCATGTAGTCATAAGTTATGTACAGTGTGATTTCACAGATAATTTTTATGTAAATCTCCACTGAGTTGCATACAGTTTGTTTAAGACACAGCAATGTGGTTATAAAACATTCATATTCATATTCTTCAGGATGCACATAAAGCCTACAAAATGCAAAATTCTCATTTTGCAAAGACAAATTATTCTTCCTAAATTATCCAATGGCTCTTTTTCCCCTCTTACTTCCTACCCATAAAACTATAGCTAAGAACCTTTTACCATAAGGATAAATGGAGGGTCACTGGTTTCATTTTTTGTGATCAAATACAGTTACATTGATTTATAACTGATGTAGCTATTTTAATTTTTGTCTTTAGTGGCCAAATATACTAAAAAAGAAGTTTACTTGATTCTTACCTCATCCGCTTCCCCTTAAAATAAATAACCTTAAAAAACACAGCTTGAACAAATATTTCACAATTTATTTCCATTATTCTTAAAATGTTATTTAGAATTTTAAGTCACTTTGACTTTAGTTACTACCCTGTTATCTTTCTGTCTATTCAAATTCTTCTAACACTTTAGGTCCACTGTTATTTTGCATGAATACTTTTCAAATTAGGTCATTACACGGTTTTGTTACCATCTTCCACATTTCTAAAATTACTTCTAAATATGCAATTAGTTTAACAATGAGTCAATGGCACTAGCTACTTTTTAATTTTTTTGAAATATAGTTTAATCATATAATGTAACCTAACTATACCGTCATTTACACCTCATTTCCCCTACTAGATATAGTGCCTAAGAATAAAGACAAGTCTTTCCTTTTTATGTTTCTCAAACTTACTAGTTAACGGTGCCAAATGTGTAGCTAGACTTCAAAATTATTGATTAAGACTTCTTTGAATAATAATACTTCTACAAAAATAAATTACTAGAGGCAAGGTATCAGGATCACAACAGAAACTACTCGGACTTAGTTTTCTCTTTCATATAATGTAGATTTTTCAATGTATTTCATTTAAAATATCTTTAGCCAGCGGTATTATATTTTTTATGCATTTTTTTATTAACTCAGGTAGTCAGATAGTTCTTAGGCAAAAGGAAGAGAAAAATCTCCTTCCAGAGCCTGCACAGTTACACAATTAGTCTCAACGAAGTGTGTTTTTAGAAGTGCAATGAAGTTTTAATCAACTCAATATGTGAGTGCCCTTATAACGGGTATACATTGTAAAAAACAAAAACAATTAAAACAATATTATCTACACTTAAATAGAATTTGTTGATAGAAGGTAAACAAGTTCCTAACCAGTTGTAAAATGTCATTTTGCTTACAATTTGTCAATAATGGTAATAGTGTAGTTTAGATAATTTACATTGTTTTTAAAGCTGTTTTATTTAAAAAGTCTTTATTTCAATGCTTATAGACATACCTACACTGGATAATATGGGACATAATGTTATTATACTTCCCCATTCATACTTATCACATTATTGTTTCATACCAGCTAAGAGAAAAAAAAATTCAAAAATATCACCAGTCATCTTTATTCCCTAGCAGTGTGTTCAATGCTTTGATTTTGCCAATGCAAAGATAAAGTAGCTTAGTCATCGATTTGTAACTTCTGTGCTTGTTTAATATTTTTGTACATTATCTCCATATGCCACCATATGGGCTTGCAGACAATACAAATCCATCAAAAGAAAACCTCTAGATATGAAATAGGGCTATGAATCCAGGCAAGCTCTGTCCACTTGTGTACTTGAGTCTGATTACAAATATGAGTAGTAGAGCCTGTGTAGAAACAGCGGGGCAATGTTTTACAAAATGGCATTCTCTGAACCTTCTTAATTTAACAAAGAGGCAATCTGTCATCTTCTCTTGAGAACATATTTATACATGGGGATTTAACTTACGTAACTGGCAGGCAATAATGGTAATTGCCTCCTCTTACTCAGATGGGTTGTTTTTTAAATAGCTATATACTGTTTTAAGCCTCAGTGTGTAGTCAATACAGCACTCAGGTGGCATACTCTAATATAAATAATATGTCAAGTATAAGGATATAAAGACATAAATAAAGGCTCAGTCTGAACTGCCTACACACAGAATACTTCAAGGTAAGTTTTTATGCACATATTTTCTTGTGCAGATTTAAGGTTACAATGCACAGCTGAGTGAACCAATGCAGAAGACATTCTATATTCAATTCAATAGGGCTCCATTAAAGGTTAGCATCATCTGCGCATTGGATCAATTACGTAGCTATAGCCAATTTCTCTTCGGTTTGTAATAAGGAGTTCTTTTTTTGTAGCTCCTCAGGGTTTACTCCAGGAAATTCAGATGACTCTCAAAAGATAATCACAAAGAGACAGACGCAATTAGACATGAAAATAAATCTTACACTGAAGAGTACATTGGACACAACATGCTGCTCGACCCGAAGAACTACAGTGTGCATTTTCTTAAAAACAATAACAAAGACATTCTTTTAGAAAACCACAGTACCAATTATCAAAGTAAAAAAAATTAGTATTTATCAAATGTTATCTAGAGTTCTTAACAAAATCTTTTCAATTGTCTCAGTAATGTCCTTTACAGGTTTTATTCTTTCTTTAGTCCAGTATCCAATAGAGAATCACACATTGCATTTAGTTGCTATATCTCCTTAGTACTTTTAATTTGCAAGCTTTTCGGCCTTCTTGTCTTTTAAATCGTACTTTACCTGGATATTTTGAAGAATAGGATGTTATCCATTTTATGATTCTTGAATGCTTTCTCAAGATGCGATTCCAGTTATGCACTTTAGGGAGGAATACTACAAATGTACTATTGTGTTATTCTCAGATTTTGATGTTAACTGTGATCACTTGGTAAAGTAGTGTCCTTTAGGTCTCTTTACTATACATCCATCATATTTCCTTTCACAACTATGACATATTTGGGGGCAAACTTCTTTAAGCTTATGTGGATATCTTTTCTAAAATAAAATTGTTATTAAGTATCAATAGTTTCCTAACTCCATCATGTAATCTATATTTTTCAGTTGTCATTTGAATGTAAGAACGGGCTTTTCCGTCTATTGCATGTGTGTATTTATTTATCTTTTATTAATACCAGCATGAAATCATAATGTCTTAAGTTATTTAGTACATTATAACTCATTATTATCTTTATTTTCATGTTCAAATTTCTCCAGGTTTCACCTGTGACAGCCCTTTTGAGACAACAACTATGTCCTTTTGATCTGTCTCTATTATTCTGTGACCATGTGTAGGCAAATCATCTTCTCCTTTCCCTATATCAATGTTGAATTCTGGTTCTCTCATAGGAGCATTGATTACTTTGAATAGAATAGGAGATTTTCATCATAAGATCTGAATACCACAGTTGTTGTTTGCTATTTGACTACCATTGCCTTAGAGTCTTTACACTAGACAGAGCTAAGAAATATGGATATTAAAGGTACACTTATTTCTTGTATTTAGACATTTAGTCTCCCTTTGCTTCTTTCTCTCCCTATTCTGTTTTCCTCTCCTCTCTTCTGCCTCCCTTTCCCCAGTTTAATCAAATACTACAAGGTATACTTTAATCTTCTTCCTTTCATTTGTTTTCAGCTGTTTTTTTTTTTTTTAATGAGACCTGACTCCCTGATTGTAAATACATTTATTCATTAGTTCAATCTCAAATATAATAATAGGAGACTCAAAATTACCACCTCATAGCACTGAAAAAAGTAGAGTTGGATAATAATCCTAAAACACAATCCTGAGCATTATAATCTTAAATGTTGAGATCCCAAAGGATCAAAATCACTAGTAATCAATTCACCAAAATCTAAATCCCAAAAGTCACAATCACAAAAGATTAAAATCCAGAATATTGAAATCCTGAAAGCCGAATTCTGGGAAAGACATTAATATGTTTTCTAGTATATGTAGGATAGTTATACCATGTTAGTTGCATCATGTTAAGTGGAACTGTTACCTTGTTATCATCTATATTTTGAAATTAAGTGTGGTTTAAGATGTATATGGATGCCAAGTTGACAAGGAGTGGACTTGTGAACTTAATTTTAGGTGTCAATGTCACTGGATTAATGAATACCTGGAAATCTGGCAAAGCAACATTTGGGGTATGTCTATAAGGATGTTTTTCAGAGGAGAATGGTGTGTGGGTCTGAGTGGGCTATTTGGAGAAGATCTGCCCTCAGCGTTGGCAGACACCATTCAATCAGTCAAGGTCTCCAAAAGAACAAATACAGGGGGCAAATTACTCTCCTCTCCTCTCCTCCCCTCCCCTCCCCTCTCTCAAAGCTGTGATAGACTTTTCTTCTCCTGCCTTTGACATCAGAAATTTGACTCCATGAGATTGCATTATCAAAACATTGATTTTGTATGTAAGCACTCTGCATGTATATAAAAAAGTTGAAATGTCTCCAATAAATTAAGAGATATCCTTTCGTTAGCAGTGGCAAATTTGTATGGGTCTTCGGCAACATCATTTTTTTTCTTTTTTTGAGACGAAGTCTCACTCTGTCGCCCAGGCTGGAGTGCAGTGGTGTGATCTCAGCTCACTGAAACCTCAGTGGCCCCCGTCAGTCCCCGGGTTCAAGTGATTTTTCTGCCTCAGTCTCCCGAGTAGCTGGGATAAAAGCACCTACCACCGCACCCAGATAATTTTTGTATTTTTAGTAGAGACTTGGTTTCACCATCTTGGCCATGCTGGCCTTGAACTCCTGACCTCGTGATGCAACCATCTTGGACTCCCAAAGTGCTGGGATTAAAGGCATGAGCTACCATGCCTGGCCAACCTCAATTCTTATCTCTCCAGAAGAAAGATTGGACCAAGGGGCATTAGGCAGAGGAAGAGATGGAGGCAAGTTTTAGAGTAGGAGTGAAAGTTTATTAAAAAGTTTAGAGCAGGAACAAAAGGAAGTATAGTCCACTCAGAAGAGGGCCAAGTGAGCGACTTGAGAGATTCGACTGTGTGGTTTGACTTTTGACTTGGAGTTTTATATGTTGGCATTGTTCTGCGTCTTGCATCTCTTCTCCCTCAATTCTTCCCTTGGGTTGGGCTGTCCACCTGTGCAGTGGCTTGTCAACACTTGGCAGGGACCGCATGCACAGTGTGTTTTCTGAAGTTGTATGCATGCTCACTTGAGGTGTTTTCCTCTTACCAGTTGAGTGTTCCTAGAGAAGGTCATATACCAGTTAAACTCCTCTGCCATTTTACCTCTTATTGTGCATGCTTGAGGTACTTGCCCAACTCCTGAAATCTTATTGGGAAGTGACTGATAGCAGATTCAGGTGTTTTCTATCTACTGGGAGACGGCCGTTCCCTGGTACCAGCTGCAACAAATGATTATTTTAGAGAGACAGTTTAACAGCACCCTGACCATCACCTGATGGTTTTCTGACCCTCCTGGTTGGGATGAGGAGCCCTCTCCTGCCCTGCTCATGACTTCGTAACTGTCTACTCTAACATTTCCTGCTTCAAGAGTCCAAGACCCTAATTCTTTGGGAAAATGGATGAAGGTCAGTCTTCTATAACTGCTTCCTGCTGACAGAGGGATGGTGGTGTTTGTTCTGTGAGTCTTGTCCTCTTGCTAGCTGTCAGGGCAGGGTGGCTCCATGGGTTAGGAAAAGTGGTATTCAGCCAGGTTCAAGGGACCTGGATAGTTTCTGTTCATCTACATTTGTGAAAGATAAAATTTTCTGATATATATCTTGGCTTTTTGGATGACTGCATGTACATTGGTGACCCTTTGTGGGTTTTTTAATCTAACTCCTCAAAAGACTTACATTGTCTATCACAGTATTTCTGAGGACTGCAGTTATAGAGCTGGGTGCACACAATTATCAACCATAGTGATATTCATTTATATATTTTTTGACCTATTTTTATGAATTCGGCTTCTCTGCTCCTAAGTTACATCTATCTGACTGTGGTTAGTATACCTAAATGTTTATGCTTTTAAAAAGATGTATGTTACTATTGCCAATTTTATTGTTTAAAATAGCCTATGAAGTGTTCTATCATGTTTTTATATGTTTCTCAAATTAATCCTCTTCTAAAACTGTAAAAAAGTTTTGAATAATTTTCAAAATTATGTTTCTTAGAATTATATTCTTTGAGTTTAATCTTTTGGGTTGTAAAAATTCATATTTATGTCATTTGTGTCTACGGATTATGATCGGCTCCTGAAAATAGCAGACCTACCAACTGGAGTTCAATTTTTTGTTTATAGTCCTTTTTAATGTAACATTTACAAATGTACAATAAAAACTCTGAAGTAGATAATTTGATGAATTTATAATAATCATACTCATGTAACTCTTATTTCCAGTAAGATAAAGATTTTCATCACCCCATAGCTAGTTCTCATGTCCTCACTTTATAAATACTGTGATTTTTAATGTTTAAACAGTAATTTAAATTTAGTTAACTTTCAGTAATATAAAATACCATTAATTGTTGGATTCTTGTTTTTCACATTCTAAATTATGCTTTTTGTTATACTTTATTAAATAAACAAAAACTTCCTTTCAAAATATTCATATTATAAAAGTATAAAATAACTTAAAAATAATTTCCAGTTCTAATTATATTTTTCATGTATTTAAGAAGATAAATATATGTGAGTACACAAATTACAAGTATATATCCTTTTCACAAATGGAACCCAATTAGTGTAATCAATACACAAAAAAGACATATTACCCTAATTTCAGAAGCCTTCCTTCCTCTTCCTACTCACTGTTATTCTCAAAAGGTAATAATATCCTCATTTTAAATAACTTATGCCCTAGAACCATGTAACAACTAAATTATACAATATGCATTATTTTGTGGCTGGAATTTTGCTAAAAATTACTTTTTTGGTATTCATTGCGGTGCATATAGCAAGTTCATTTGTGTTCATAGTAGTATAGTATTACATTTTATGAATTTATCATAGTACAAACCCATTCTAAATTTGATAAACTCTTTTCTTTTTAATAGGATTTTTATGTAAACTGCTGCTAAAAGAATCCTTATATATGCCTTTGGTGAATAGTGTACACATTTCTTTTAGGTAAATACCTAGGGGTGGAATTACTTAGTCACTGAAAAATGTATGTTTATTACTTGTAGACAGCACAAAGCTGTGGATACCAGTCTTTAGACCATTAAGAACTGGGTTGCACAGCAGGAGGTGAGCCTTGAGCCAGCGAGCATTACCATCTGAGCTCTGCCTCCTATTAGATCAGTGGCAGCATTAGATTCCCATAGGAGTGCAAACCCTATTGTCAGCTGTGTATATGACGGATCTAGGTTGCATGCTCCTTTTGAGAATCTAATGCCTGATGATCTGACATGGAATAGTTTCATCCTGGAACCATACTTCCTCCCCACATCTGTGGAAAATTGTCTTCCATGAAACTGGTCTCTCATGCAAAAAGGCTGGGAACCACTGATGATAGCATTCTTCTTCTAGTACTGATCTCATTGGAAAATATTTTAGCACTAAGTTTGATGCTTGCTGTAGTATTTTTTTTTTCCTACAGAAATTCTGTTCTATTTCTGCTTTCCTTAGAATAACGATATAGTTATTCCTCAGTATCAATGGGGATTGGCTTGAGAACCTCCTGTGGTTCTTGAGCATCCAAGGATCTCAATTCCCTTATATAAAATGGCACAGTATTTACATATAATCTGTATATTTCCTCCCATGTACCTTAAATCATCTCTAGATAACGTATAATACTAATACAATGGAAAACTATATAAATAGTTATTGTAAATAGCTGTTATACTCTATTCATTTTTTATTTTATTGTTGTATTGTTACTTTAAAAATATTTTTTATTCACAGTTGATTGAATTCATGAATGTGGAACCCACAAATACAGAGAGCTGATTGTATACATTTTGCATGACGTATTAGCTTTTAATTGCTGCATAACACATGATCACAAACTTAGTAGATTCAAACAATACCCATTATTAGATTAAAACTGTATAGGTCGTATTATAACCTTATAGAAGCAGTCATTAAGTATTTCACACTTAACATCTTGAAAGAAATTGTTAGTGAAACCAAATACATTCAAAAATTTTCCTCAGCAGATAGTTTTAAATATAGAACCTAATTTCTAAAGTAGATATAGGACAATTGCAAACTTCTTTTTTATTTTTTGTTTCCATTTAATACAGTTTTTTATATGGAACATTCCATTTTATTTGCATCTTCTAAAATACTATTTTAGGAATAACTTTTGACTTTTGTATTAATTCACATTCTCTAGAAAAAAATGCAACCAGTAGGATATATAAGCATTAATGTAAATAAACATATCTATATGCCAAGAGATTTGTTTTCAGTAATTGATTCACCCAATTGTGAGTGTTAGTAAATGTGAAATATGTGGGGCAGGTTGACATATGGGAGATTCAGGAAAGAGTTGATGTTGCATTATAGAGTCTGAAAACTACAGCAAAGAACAGCAAGCTGGAAACTCAAGTAGGGTTTCTATGTTGCAGTACTCAAGCAGAATTGCTTTGCCTTCAAGAAACCTCAGTCTTTTCTCTTAAGACTCTCAACTAATTTGATGAGGCCCATCCATATGATAAAGAATAATCTGCTTTATGTAAAGTTCCAAATCAATTGACACTATGATTGGGAGGACACGTGGGTGAGGCTGACCTAATGATATGAACTCTTTAAATCTACATTTCTAATATTTTTAGATGTGTTTTGCCATTTTTCTCTGGGCTTTCTAGTTAGAATATTATATATTTATAAACAACACACACACACACACACACACGTGTAATTTCTTTTTTGAGATAGGGTCTAACTCTGTCACCCAGTCTAGAGTGTAGTGGAACGAACACAGCTCACTGCCGCCTTGACCTTCTGTCCTAAAGCGATCAATCTTCCCAAGTAGCTGGGATCACAGGTGTGCACGACCTTGGCTGGCTAATTAAAAAAAAAAATCATAGAGACAGGATTTCACAGGACCTCGCCATGTTGCCCAGGCTAGTCTCAAACTCCGGGGCTCAGGCAATCCTCCCACCTTAGTCTATCAAAGTACTGAGATTAAAGGCCTGAGCCACTGAACATGGTGAACATTTTATATTAGTCCGATTTACAATGTATTAAGCTATTCTTTCTTGCTGTGTGTGTAATATTCTGTTATATTCATCTGTTTAGTTTTAAATTTCAGTTAATGTATTATTTGTTAGTTCTAAGATTGGTTTCATTTAATATCGATTCCAGTGTCTGACAGAATTTTTGTTATTTATTTTCTCCATATTTTCTCTCTGTGTATCTCTAATATCTCTATCACATGCAGTTTTTCCTGTTAAAAAATATTCCGTGTTTTTCTATGCCCGATAATCTTTTCTTAAGTGTTTGACGTTGTGTTTAAAAAACGGTAAACGTTATATGTGTGATATTATCCACCTACAGAATAAGTTCACACTTTCTTCTTACAAGTGTTGATAATAGGGTAGGCTATGCACATGTGGGGACCGGAAGTATATAGAAAAACATTTTCCCTTCAACTTCTCAGTTCTGGGATACATGTGCAGGATGTGTAGGTTTGTTACATAGATAAACGTGTTTCATGGTGGTTTGTTACACAGGTCAACTCATCACCTAGGTATTAAGCCCAGAATTCCTTAGCTACTTTTTCTGATGCTCTCCTTCCCCCTACTCCCAGCCCGAGAGGCCCAAGTGTGTGTCATTCCCCACATGTGAACATGTGTTCTCATCTTTCAGCTCCCACTTATGAGAACATGTGGAACATGTGGTGTCTGGTTTTCTGTTCCTGCATTAGTTTGCTAAGAAGAATGGTTTCCAGCTCTATCCATGTCCCTGAAAGGGACATATCTCCTTCCTTTTCATGGTTTTATAGTATTCCGTAGTCTATATGTGCCACATTTTCTTTATCCAGTCTACTGTTAATGAGCTTCTGGGTTGATTCCATGCCTTTGATACTGTGAATAATGCTGCAATGAACACATGTGTTCATGTGTCTTTATAGTAGAATGATTTACAGTCCTTTGGGTTTAGACCCAGTAGTGGGATTGCTGGGTCAGATGGTATTTCTGCCTCTAGGTCTTTGAGGAATAGCTATGTAGGAAATGTCTATACCTTTCTCCATTACTCTGGATTTAAAAGTGAGTGAAAAAACTTGCCTTAAAAAAGTTGAATGAAGAATGTGAAATGATACATTAATTAGGACATGAACTGATTGAAAGATTGTTTGTACTTGGATCCTTGGGGTATTTCATGAAGCCACCCACACCCCCGACACACCCACAGAATCCCTGTACTCTAATCTAATAATCTTTAATTATTGTCTTCCCAGCATTTCAAGACTGCTATAATATCTGCTTGGATTTTTATCAGCATTTTGATTGATTTCTTGGCCTCCTTATATGTGCAATTTTAAAATTTACGAAATATCCTGGGGTGGGAAGGGGTTAATCAGACAATTGGATTTAGTATATAGCTCCCTTTCCTTATTTGGAAATATGATGCTAAAACTTTCTATTTTTTTGAGATCAAGAATCTATTATTAATAATATCTCTGTTGACTTCTCTACTTCTTATTACACATCTTTTGTCCTTTCGTAAAGAATTTTCAGTCTTTTCTGGCACTTAGAATTGGCTGTTGCTCTAAAAGACAAAGCAGTTGTTGAATATCCCCTCGTATATTAGTGTGCTTACATTTATCCTTAGATTGTTTTCTTCCTCGTGTTGTTGTTAACGTGACAATTCTCTAAGTTATTTTTTTTAATGTTATTTGGTGTTTTAAAGTGTTCACTGTCTACCGTGTTGTTCTCTGCATTAGTCTATTGCAAGCTACTGGTCTGTATTAAGTTGCAGATGACTGACAGCCTCATGCTGATTGAAATATGCTTGAAAATGAATAAGGGTATTCGTTATAGAGCTCAATCATATTGAGTAGTTCTTTAAATATTACCTTCATTGCTGCCATGAAAATAGAAATGAAATGTCAACCATCTATAAATTAATAACATTTTTACTACTGTATTTTTCATTTGAGATTCTTAGTCTACATTTTAAAAATTGGAACTTTATGGGCTAGGACTCTGTAAAACTCCTTTTTATATTAAAAAAATACAAAAAAGGATAACCTAGGAAGTCCTCATAAAAAAATCTTTTGACTGGCAGTAAAAAAAGTACATTTAGAGAAACAAAATCTAGAGAAGTGGATGTTTTAAAGGTTAATGTAGGAAAAAAGTTTAATTGGGGCTGTTTATGCATTATTACTCCAATTTTGCCTTAGTCATATTTTCCCCTGAAAATAGATTATATTTTTTTCTAATTTTAACATTTATAATGCTGTCCCTCCCTCCAATTTAATACATTTTTCGCTTTTTAAGAACATTAGAATATTTTACCTATAAGTATTTATTTATTTACAAATTAGAAGTAAATAAATGCCTTGCCTCCTTACCAAAGTTTTATTTTTTATTCAACTGAAAATATAAATTATTGTTTGGACATGGTTGGATTTTCTAGCATGTGTCTGTGTATGGATCATTTTTAAATTCAGTTAGTTTGTCATGAAACAAAGATAAAATACACTTAGATTTAAGAAAATCCATAATTAATTCACCATTTTAATTTGGTACTTAAAAGCAAATAATTTACAAAATGTTATAATTAGCATTCTGAAGTTCTTTCCCCCAAAACTTAAAAATTAGGAATAAATATTTGCTTCTTGTAAACAAGTAATGTTTGAATATTACTGGTGTGTCCACAGAGAGTATCATCATGTCTGGAATGTAAAAGGAGATACACAGTTTTTCTCATACTGAGCCACCTAGTATATAGCAAACGCTACAAAAAGAGGTTGAATAAGGGAACAATTTTAAGTAGATTGTTCAGGAATGGCTGTATTTAAGAAGTAATCTTTAATTTGGGCCTTATAGAATTTGTAGTTTTTTTAAGGTATTCCATTAGTCAATAAGGCAAAGGAATAGACAGGAAATAGCAATGGTATCTAATCCCAGTGTGAGAAATGTAACTTCACATAAATGCTAAAGATAAGTAAAGGAATATTGTTAGATAGAACTAGAAAAAGTGAAAGAAAAACAGATTTTTGAAGAGCCTTACTTCCAGACAAAGGTAAATAATGCAGAATGTAGAAAATAAACAATAGGAAATAGGCAGATAAGTATAGTTATGAAGGAGTAGAAAACAGCTAGGTATGCTGTATAAGACAGTTACAAACTTGAAGAGTATGAGATTAGGCCTACCAGTTAAGAAATTATAATATATTTAAGATAAGTGGTCATAAGTTCTGAGAACCTAAAGCAATGCAATGGCAATGAAAAGGTAATCAAGTGATATGAAAGTTTCAAACTAATAGTATGTCAGTAATCTTGAATTAACTTGATAACTAATTTAGTAAAAGAGAATAGACAGTGAAGAGTCAAAGATTAAAATTTTAGGCTTATCTTTCTGGAAAAATAATATGGAGATGTAGTCATAAAAGTAAAATAATGAGTAAAAGAATCTAATTTTGATCAGTTGGTGAAGGAAATAGGTAAGAGAATGGACCTCGTGCAGTCAGCTTTGACGGTCTAACAGGATATGTAAATGGAAATGATTACTAATCCTTTGTTCACTTAGGAGAGATTCTTGAGGTCTGAGAGGTTATATTTTAACTCTGACATATAATTGGGTACTATAGATCTATGAATCATGGATGAAAAAGGTGTGAAGGAAGGAGCAGGGAGGAGATATCTATTCCTCTGAAAGATTTGATAAAATAGGTGAAGAGGGAGAATTCAGAATGGGAAGTGGGAAAAATGAAGGTCAATTTCCTTTTTCGTTTTAGTTAAAAAAAATAAGGAATCAGCATCTTCTCAACAGAACCTTAAAATAAATTGACTTCCTTGATTTAAAGTCACTGGGTGAAAATTAGTTTCAGTTGCCTAGAAGGAGCTTCTTAGAATTAGGTGTGTAACCAAATTACCTACTCATGTATTTGCATGAACTATGAACTGTGCTTGTTTGTAGGCAACTTATTTATTGTATGGCTTTACCATACACCTATGTCAGTGTTTTTTGTTGTTGTTGTTGCTGTTTTTTAAGTCTTCTGCTCGCATGACTTTCTTTTGAATAATAATATTTACTGTATTGCCTGGGGTCACACAGTAACCCCATGAAATAAGACATGCAGCATAATTGCTATATTCGTTCTTTTCTTAAACTACTAACAGGAAAATCCCTAGCTGCTCTTAAAGGCCACTAAGGTAACATGTGGATATTTCTTTTGAAACATAAAGGTTAAGAAAAAATGTATTTCCCTGTAAGTTATAAACAAGATTAGGACCTTATAAGTAAGTTCTAGCAATCATGTTCCTGCTGAAACCTATAAAGCAAAGTGTCTTTCAAGCCATATAATATCCTTTCTACATCTTCTAGAGCACGCATAGTATTATACCATTTGGCAATCTCTAAACCAGATGGGGATCAATGTTTTTAGTGTGGTACATTATGCTTTGCTATAATAGAAGCCCTAGGTAATAAATGTTTCCAATTTAAAGAGAATCCATTATGCAAATATAATAATACCTGCATAAAATCCTTGATGTTACAGTTTAGCATCATGTATCAAGCTTGTTTTAATGACTTCTCAAGATAAGTTTGTTCAAACAAGGGAAAAATAAAATATAATCAACTTGTGTGTAGCCATTGTAGTAAGAGGAAACAGTGGCAATTAAATCTCCAGAATTTATCTTTGAAAATTATATTTGTTCTGAATATAATCAAGGTTGGATTTAACCAAAGAGTCAATAGACAGTGTTCCAAGTTTTGATGAAAAGACATTTCTTTCTGTGTGGCTTTCTGGTATCTTTTTTCCCCTTCTGCATATTGTATCATATTGAAATATACATATATATATTATATATATTACCATAAATGAACATACATATAGATGTAAATGGTATTAGTATGTATTTGTATGTCGACATATGCACAGATACACAAACACACAGACACACACACATGCACACACGTAGAAATATTTCTTACATCTACTTTCTTGTGGCTAACTAAAATAGTGTAATCTTCCTCTATTGTATTATTCCAGGGTCGATATATTAAGGTATCTATTAATTTTTTTTAAATAACATAATGTGTTAATACATTCATAATCCTCAAAGTGAATGTCCAGAAACATAAATTTTAGTTTCTAGAATAAGTGTTAAATAAAAAACTTAATGTTCAGCATGGGAGCCTGTGTTACTGGTTCTGATTCATCTCTAGAGATGTCAGTTGGCAGTCTCAAAGGCCACTTCTTTGCTGGCCTTTATTCTCCCCACAGCACACATCCAGGAGGAGCCCTGGAACCCTGTAAGATTCTGGCGATACCCTAATATTCCCCTAACATTAACAGCTTCACAATCGTTAGCTGCCTTGGTTGTATCAGCACAAATATCATTCCACCCTTTTCCTCTGTTTCTGATCATTCATTCATCTTCATAAGAAAATACAAGACTTCAGTCCTTTTCTCATACCCAGAATCCCTCGCTACACTGCCTTTCTGTTCCATCCCTCACGTCTTTTGAACACCTGAAACTTTCCACTCTGCCTGCCAGAACCATTAAAATCCCTTGAGTATTTTATGTCTTTTGAGAAAGTACTCCTACATTCCTCTTCCAAGGAAAAATTGCCTGTCCTGTCCAGCTTGCAGAAAGGATGACTCTTTTGTTACCAATACTTTAGAGACCACTGGGTCTGAAGATGAGTAAAATATCATTAAATCACTACCCTTTATCTTGAAGTCATCTAATAATCCATAAGCACTTTCTGGTATTCCTAGGATCTTTAAGTTTCTTGGTGACTGTCTTTTTCCATTAGCACTGATATTATCTTTCTTGGTGTTTCTGACATTCGTGTAGATAATTCAACTAATGCCTTGTACAATAAGCATCATTTTTTTTTTCTCTTCCAATGACTTAAAGACTCTCATCAAACTTACTCTATTTTAAACTCATTGGCCTCCTCTTTTGTCCCTAGGACAATCCAGACATTCTTGCATCATAGAAATTTGCACATACTGTTCTTTCTGCCCAAATGTTGCTTCACCCTTTGCAAGTGTTAGTTCATTTGTCACCTTCTCAGTGAGTCATTCCCTCTTCAATTTAAAACCAAATACTCACTTCTCCCTGCATTCCTTATCTTCCTTCTTTGATTTATGTTTTCTCTTATTGAACTTCTCTCCCACTGATATACTGTGCATTTTACTTATTTATTTTATCCATCTGTATTATTCATAGTCTGACACTCACTTTAAAAGATAGCCCCCACAAAAGCAGACAATTTTCTGTTCATTTCTTTGTTGTATCTTCAATGTCTAGAAGAGTTCTTGGCACAGGGAAGTTTTACAGATAAGAATTACACATAGTCCTTATTTATAAATAGTAACCACTTCATACTACCGTTGACTTAAAACAGACTGTTAATATATTCACTAGTTGATGTATTAATCAACGAATCCATTTATTAAGCATGCACATTTATCTTACTTTGTGAATAATACATTCATCAAAAGAAATCTTTGAAAAGTTGTTTAAACTAGACAAATTAAAGGATAAACCTGAACCTGTTACTGTCTTTTCAGTCTACTCATAAGAGATTAAAGTTTAGAATCAGAGCAGAATGAGTACATAGTGCTCAACAGAGCCAGATAGTACCATCTTCCAAACACCAATTGAAATGACAAAAAAACTAAATAAGATATCATATCTTTATGCATTCTTCACTTTTCTAAAAAATCGTAAAATCATCCAAATGAAAACCAACTAAATTACAAAGTTTCTTTATAATGCTCAAATAACCTAGTCCAAGAAACACTATAGTTTAATGTGAAGAAACCTTCCTACTTTTTGTGTTAGCAAGAAAGGTATGAGTTCTTACAGACAGATAAATAGAACTATAAATATATTGGCACTTACTATACATAGTCACTGAAGTGAAATTCTTAATTAGAAATATACCTTGTTAATAATATTTCTATGAGCCAAGAATAGATTTTTATAAAATCTCAATTGTAGATCCTTCTACTCTAGACTCATCAATGTTAAATTTGAGAAGTTGTTCAATATAACCTGATCACTCTGCCATTAAGTTATTTCCTTCTCCCTCACTGCATAATTGATGACGTCATGGTAGGCTCTTAGTGCCCTAGATCTGGGCTTATAAGATTTAGCAATAAAATCAGGAATTCCAAGTAAAATTAAACTTTAGATAAACAACATTTATTTTTTCAAGCATTATTATGTTTCATGTAATATTTGGGACACAGTTATGCTAAAATTTATTTGCTTTTTGTCTGAAATTCAAATTTAACTGATCAGCCTCTATTTTATTTGGCAAGCATAGTTGGGCTTCCTCTACAACTATACTCAGGTATGAAAAAATGAGCATAAACACATAAATAGGCCTACCAAATTGATTTTAATAGCTTAATTCTCACTCTATTTAAAAGAATATTGTCTTTGAAACACACAGTTTCCTTTCTATGGAAGAAGTGTGCCACTCTTAATGAGACTAACATAGAAAATGGGAAAACTTATATCTTGTTTTTAAATTTTGCAGTTAGGATTATCCCTAGGAAAAAAATAAGAAGGAATATCTAACTGGACTCCTAAGATTTTTCCCTAGAGGAATTTCTCCTTTCCGGCACTTCCAATTATCCAATGTTCTTGACAGTTGTGATTTTTCTAGGCATAGATTATAAAGAATGACTGAATCAACTCATATTCTATCAACCACTCATTCTTTGGTCTCTGCCACTGACTTACATGAGTGAATACACACACACATAGACACGTGTTTCTGAATGGGTGTACAATGATTATTCCTTCCTATGGTAAAAGAGATAAACAAATAAATCTCAAAATATCTTTCCTTTAAAAGAAAAATCCAGAACCTTACGTGGCAAAATCCAAATTTATTGAACTACTGATGATAAGTTATACAACATTGTACCACTTTAATTAAGGATTTTGGTTTACATTTAGCCACCTCAAAGTAGCTATAACATTAGGGTGGTCAATTTAAATACTGTGGCTCACTGATAGACAGACACACAGTCTTTACATGGAAAAGCTAATGCACACAAAGTAACAAGGTATTGTAAATAAAGCAGCAACAGTTATGCAAGTTGGGCCTTGAGATCATTTACACATGATAAAATCACTTCCCACATTGGCATCCGCAGTACTTATATATCGTTTAGCACAGGGATGTCCATCTTTTGGCTTCCCTGGGCCACATAGCAAGAAGAAACATTGTCTTGTGCCATACATCAAATACACTAACACTAGCAATCGCTGATGAGCTTAAAAAAAATCAAATCGCCAACATTCTCATAATGTTTTAAGAACATCTACAAATTTGTGTTTGGCTGCATTCAAAGCCATCCTGGGCTGCATGCAGCCTATGGGCCATGGGTTGAACAAGCTTGATTTAACATATCGACCAAAACATTACATACATGATACAATCACTAACAGGCAAAAATACGAAAACTGTATATTTAGTATTTCAAATACACTTATGCATAAGCAAGTAAGGGATTCACAATGAGAATCTACAGATGTAGAAGCCTGAAATGATTTACAAAAAATGTTAACTCATCAAAAAATTGCTTGAAAATATATACTTCTTGTTGTAGACCCCTACTATCCATAAAAGTATAAACATTGTTCACCAGGTAAACAAAAAAGCAAACATATAGTAAGAGATTTGAAAAATCTTGACCTTTCCTTCCCAACAGATATGAAAGGCAACATGTTTAATCTAAGACATTATACTGATGGGACTACCACATTTTAAAGACAAGATTACTGACTCCACAGTTTTTTTGAAAACTTATAAAACTATATATCTATGTTGATCCAAGTACTTATTTTGTACAATACAATGATAAAGACCTTGAATTTATTTTTAAAAATTACAATAAGCTACAAGTATCAAAGAAGGAAAGTTATCTAGAATAGTCTTTATAGGAGCTCTTTGGACTTTCTTTTATTATGCTAAAGTAGTGGTGTGTTTAGGATTTACATTATTGTACTCTTCAATACAAAGTATGGGGCATGTTAAAGGATACAGCACATCATTTTCAGACATTTACCACGTTAGTAGATGAAGAATTTTTCTTAGTGTATTTGATATAGATCTGATTTTACTAGCTATATACTTAGGACTATTATATGAATAAAAATCTAACTTGTGATATTGAAACATGATAAGAATTTGCAAACTGATGTAGGAGCTTTCATCCATCTCTTAAGGGACACCACAATAGGAAAGTCTAAGATGTTGGTAGGTTTAACAAAGTTGGAATGCACTGTTGAATCGGGCAACAGTTCTTCAGACCTAGCTCAGAGCTACAAGGCATTCAGTGTATTAAACCAGCTGACGTGACTTTTTGCAAGCCTTCCCAGCCACTGGAATTTTTGTTAATTTGTTGCACTGGGTAATAGCTAATTAACATTTACTTGTAATTTTGAAGAAGATTATAAGCATGCAATGTTGGCCCACTGTCTTGCTAGATTTTGACCTTGTTCCTTTTCTACAACTCTTTCATCTTCCAAGTCACAATTATTACTGACAAGAATCATTGCAACATCATCAATGTCTTTAACTTGAAGAATCTTTTCTCTTAGATCTTGGGAATCATTAAATGTGGACATTGCTATGATGAAATAAACTAACGCAAAGCCTTTTTGGTTTTGCATGTACAAAGCCCTCATTGCTGAAGATTTTTCTGTTTTTGTGGCATCCAAGATTTTAAGCATACACTGTTGTGCATCTATTTCAAGTTGCTTTCTGTAAGAGTCTTCAATCGCAGGATCATAATTTTCAACATAATTTCCTTGGACAAATTGTAAAGGCAGAGCAGACTTTCCAATGCCTCCTGAGCCAAGAATGACTAGCTTATACTCATGCGTGATACAAACTTGTCACAACCTAATGCTTCCTATCCAGTCACTGGGTCCCTGCAGCCAGTTTCACCCCACACTCCCTCTTGATGGTGCTAACATGGCCCTGCCACTGCAGTCCTTCTGGCTGGTTTACACACTTGGCTCTGCAAGTCTTAAGATTTCTTAAGAAAATTTTAATGGATATGAAAAGAAAGAAATGTTTGTTTCGACTTTGTTTTCATTTCTTCCTACCTTTGATTAAATTGTATCTCTGTAGTGAGGCATAATTTCAGTATTCATATATCTTTCTTCTCTATTAGTAATACCTTTCTCATTTTTGCCTTCTGCCATTGAGATATTTTTCTCTCCAAGAAACTATAAAAATCAGAGCCTGATAAAGCCCTGAAAAGTGTTTATGATATTTAGTTCCCTTTAAGTTAAAACAAACAACAAAATAACATTAACACTTTCTACCTGCTTGTTCAAGATTCCCTAATATATGCCCCAGGGCCACTACTCAGACTCAGATAAGTCTTTAATCCAGAGTGAACTCATCATCATTTGGGTGAATGATGGGCCCCATTGAAGACTGAGATAGTAAGTGCTGTGTTTAAGATATTGCAGCAATGGTGGGAGTTTTAAAGTAATTGTCACTCCTTTTGAAATATTGCTGTTCACGTAACTCACAGAATTCTTTGCGTTGATCAGTTTAACTTGGAAAACTGTATTTCTGTCAACAAAAGAAGCCAAGTGGCCCTTTCTGCAATTACCAGTGACCTGTGATTTTTATCCTTTTAGATATAGTTTTACTAGCAGTTTAGGAGCTATTGTCACTGGGATAATCTGAGATGCCCACTCTGAGGTTGCACTTCATACACTCTGTCATAGACCATCTTTAAGAGCCCCATTTACAGCAGAAGTATACATGCATCTCCCACCACCAACTGTATAATATATGGTGCATTTGTGACTAAGTCAAGGGTTTAAATTATTGCTTTAAATATAGCTCTTAAATAAGACAATTGACTTTCCTGTTTCAAAACTGTTAGAAAACTCAGCAGACCCAAATATTTAGTTAATTTGAAATTAAATCATAGAGAAAGAAAAGTACAATTTCAAAAAGCCAAAAGACACATCGTTGATTATTTTGCTGATCCCAACTATATTCGATATTTTCCAGAACTCTAGTCCACTCTCTACTTTGTCTTCAGTGAAGTGCTCATATAGATATAACGTTAATCAATGAAAACAAATGTTTATTTTTCACTTCATGTTTTAACACTAGAATAACTACTACATGGATATAGAGTTAAGGTAAATTTATTGATTACATGTTGTGGATTTTAGGACACTATGGTTCTTTTCTAGTTTATAATAGATTTCCAGTGTATCTAGAAATCTATTAAATGTATAAATAAATGTTTATTTTTCTCATACACGATTGACATAGAAAATCATATATACACAACCACATTAGGTATGACAAGTACATAATGAAAACCTACTGTATTACAACTCTGTGCTGAGATTTAGACATACAACCTAGTGGGAAAACAGACAAAACAAATAACTAGTCAAATATTACACTGTGGTGAGAACTAGGAGGAAAGAAACCAGGTAGCTGATCATGAACAATGGTATGGGTGTGAGGATGAAGGAGTGAGAGGTTGGTTAAGATAGACTTTCTTTTAGAGAAGTGAGGAGACAGATTCTTAAAGGTTAAGAAGGAGAACCATATTAGGATAAGAGGATAGAGGGAAAGCCATGAAGTAAGAAAAACTTTGACATATTTCAGAAACTGAAGAAAGGTTGGAATGGCTAAATTGCAGTAAGTAAATCAGAGAGTGGCACTATACTAAATGAGAATGATGTATATGGATCCTGCAGAACATCTCAGGTTCTACAAAGACACCAGATTTTCTTTAAGATATTATAGTAAAATACTAATACATGCACACAAGACAGAGAGAGAGAGATGGACTGACTATTAAGAAATATAATTAGTTGGAGAATTTACTTGCAAGGTTATAATAAGCCTGACAGAATTGGAATGCTGGTAGAAGACTTGAGACTCTTGAACCGGAGACAAAAGCCATTGTCATTCACAGCATTGCAAGCAGCATGAGGATCTACATATTTGTTCCAGTTCTTCTTATTTCCAAGTCCCACATCAGCAACACAGATGGGCCCAGATGGACACTGAGACAAGCAATGAATAGGTGCTGTTGCAAGAGAGGGACTCTGAACTTACAGAACATAAATCTTTTGTAATGAACGGCCTGCCCTTTCTCCAGGAAAGGATGTGATCTTCATTATAAAGGAGAGTAAACATGCTTACACTTGGGTCTAGCATGAGATACATTATCTTTGAAAATTATCTCTTTGATCTATAAACATCCTTCAAAATAGTCTAGAGCAAAGATAGACAACTGCTTCTATTTGCAAGATATGCAGAAATGCAAGGAACCCATGGATAATTGTTTTTCAGCAGTCAGGATCTGATTTATATTTTAAGCAAGTCATGATGATTACACCATGGAGAATATTGAGAGGAGGTGAGTGTTATGTAGGATGACCACTGGGATATCATCACATAATTATGAGATGTGCTTTGGTGGAAGAGGAGATAATTCTGGCCTGAACTAGGCATATGCCTATTAAGATGGAGAAAACTCAACAAGTCAGTATATATTTTGGAGGTAAAATTTGCAGAATTTATAAATTTTTACTTAATTGCATAGGTGAAATAATTTAGAAGTCAAAAATTTATTTCGATAGAAATGCTTATGTGGTATAGGAAAATAAAGTAATTTTTACTGAAGCAAAACAAAGTTCAATTTTGTATATGTGAGGCTTAAAATAAATGTAAAGTACTGAATATTTACAAGATGGGGCTCAGAAGAAAAATGTATGTGAAAATGATTTTTGGAGTCAACAAGTAGACAATGTATGAATTCCTGAGAATGAATTAAATGACCCAACAGTCATTAAAAATCATTTAAAGAGAGAAGAGTGAACTCAAATAAATACTAAAGAAAACCAATTATAAGTTGTCAGATATAGTAAGAGGCACCTGAAAATTTAGCAACTAGTTGTAAAAGGCAGATTATTGTATTTAAAAAAAAAAAAAGAAAACCCAAAAATAAGTTTAATTTTATGCTGCAGGGAGGATACAGACATCTGGTTCAAATTGTCCTAATTAACTACTTTATTTATCATTAATTGGGGAAGCTTAATGGAGCAAACATTTCTAACTAATACACACAAAATCAACGTTCTTCTTTAAAATCTAATTTCTAACTAAATATTGACCAAGAAACTCACAACTGCAGAGCTGTTACAAATTTTGAAATTAACATTGCTCATGTAGCATTTATCTTCCACAAAAAATAAAGAAAAGTCTTACAAATAAAATTCAGTGTATTATAAATCATGTAAACCTAAAGTAATACAGACAGAAATTGCTAGTGAAGGAGACTGTTGAAGTAGAAAAAATAAGTTTTAGAGTAAAGATATTACTTTCTTGTTTTTACATATGAAGGATCAAGATTCAGTCTGAGGTTCTTAAAATAATACAAAGAATTGATGTCTCATATTTAAAATATGTAGGAAACAAATAAACTATAGAATATAACTAGCAATACTAAAAGTCTCATAGTTTAACAGTATCATACTAATGTTAGTTTCCTAGTTTTGCTCATTATACTATGGTTATGAAAGATGTGATCATTAGGAGAAGTTGGGTAAAACTAATTCTCAAACTTGTCTAAAAAATTTCCATTTAAAATGTTTTAGAAATTAAAAAATATATATCAGTATAAGGAGAGAAAGTGAAAGTATGCTATTCCCTCATGTTAGAATCTATAATGATGTTGCCTATCAACATGTCCCATTCTCATCATTTTGCTTCCTAATCAACTATCAATACTGTCAATGTATTAACATTTCCCTCAAAGCTGTGTATCTCAGAAGAAATTGACAACTTTCTCACCTGCAGCAGAAGCCTGGATTAAAGTGCAAACTAATTATTCTTCCCAGTAATTAATTAGTTCAAGAACGAACATGCAACTTAATCTCAGCCAATGTGTAGTGAAAAGAAGATCGTTGAGCGCCTTGTGAGAATAGTTTAACCCTGAAGGAGAACACATTATTATTCCTCTGGATTTTGTGTGAGCTTTCTGAAGCCTAGAACTTGAGTAACCAATTTGCTACCTGTAAAGATAAAATTAGTTGTGCAGATGGCAGAACATATTAGAAAGAAACTGAGTTCTTGATGATATAATTGAACTTCTAAAATAATTCACCCCGAAGACTGTTACGTAAAATAAAAGAAAAATACACCACACTTTGATCCAGATTGAGCTACATGCGTAAAATTGAAAGCATGATAACTGAGAAGAATTATCAATGGACACCATGCAATTGTGATAACTCAAGAAATGATTGTAGAATCAGTTGTTTAAAATTCCCTTATTAACCATTGAATAACTAAAAACAGAATTATATGAAAATACCTAACTGTAGTAAGTGAAGAACAGAATAAGGATAAATTTAATTTTTTTTCACTTAATATCATTCAGTGTTTGTTTTTTTTCTTTCCATTCCCATATATAAATCAAATATTTACAAAAAATTGTGGGACAGTAATCAGTATAATAATTCAGAGTGTAGGAGAAAGATTTGAATGTTGATTAAAAAGAGCTGTAAGTTTTTGCTATTTTTTTCGTCCCCAGTCATGTGTTCATCACTTATATAAATGGCAGACATAGAGGCAAAAATTAATAATATACACAATGTTAAAAACAAGAAATAGACTGAAAGAAGGAGTTTTTTTTTTTTTTTTTTTGAGACGGAGTCTGGCTCTGTCGCCCGGGCTGGAGTGCAGTGGCCGGATCTCAGCTCACTGCAAGCTCCGCCTCCCGGGTTTTACGCCATTCTCCTGCCTCAGCCTCCCGAGTAGCTGGGACTACAGGCGCCCGCCACCTTGCCCGGCTAGTTTTTTGTATTTTTTAGTAGAGACGGGGTTTCACCGTGTTAGCCAGGATGGTCTCGATCTTCTGACCTTGTGATCCGCCCGTCTCGGCCTCCCAAAGTGCTGGGATTACAGGCTTGAGCCACCGCGCCCGGCGAAAGAAGGAGTTTGTAACATAAATCATAGTAATTGGATTAACGTATGCTTTCATATATATATATAAAATTACTATTTTTATTTGGAAAAAACAAGCAAATATAAAAACGGGCAATGGCTGATAATTAGTAACTCCCCAAAGAATAAATATATATGTCCAATAAACCCATAAATAGATACACAATCACTAATGAGAAACAATAAAATTAAAACAATATTGCAAAGTTTTTAAATCCATCAAATTATAATAATTTTAAAGCCTAATTATCTGCTTTCTTAACCAGAATAAAATCAAAATAGGCACTCGCAAATTATTTGGACAGCAGTGTTGCTTGGTTGCATTACTTCTGGAAAGCAATTTGGCAGTAGCTATTAAATGTATATACCTTCTTTGCCTCAGTCTTTCACTTATAGGAGTTTATACTTTAGATATATTCACATATGTGCAGAAAAAATAAATGTTTATAAATGCTGATTATATTTTATATTTTAAATGGTGATAACTTAAAAAATAAAACAAATATTCCAAGTTAAGAGAATGATTAGAAAATGTATGGGATAGTCTTATTATACCACCACCACTAAAGAGATGAAGCAAAGCCCTAATTATAATGTTGATTAAATAAAGCACATAACAATATAATGAAAAGTATAATTCCATATTTTTGTGCCTATGTGTGTAAACATGTACAAAAAATTGGGGACGTTACTGACTATAATATAGGGTGTGGGAGAAAAATTTGAGTGTTGATTGGAAAGAGCTGTAAGTTTTTGCTATTTATTTTCTGAAGTCTGAATATTCAAAAATATATTTTGGTAATTTTTTTAGTCAGTAAAAGAATTTTATAGAAGACAATTAGGGTGTTACATTTTTATAATTGGAATTGTTTTCACATATTGTTCAATATCATATAAGTTATTACCTACATTTATGATTCAGAAATAATCATGTTCCTATAAGAAGTAATGGCATAATATAAAAATTATCCTTAATGAATATGGACTATTCTACTATAATATGTAATAATCACTTCATGGTAAATGGGGTATTCATCACCTCAACCATTTATCCTTTGTGTTACAAATAATCCAATTATACTCTTTTAGTTATTTTTAAATGTGCAATCAAATTATTATTGACTATAGTCATGCTGATATGCTATCAAATACTAGAGCATATTCATGCTTTCTAATTTTTGTACTCATTAACCCCATTCCTCAACCACACCCCATCTCCAGTATTCTTCTCAACCTCTGGTAACTGTCATCCTACTTTCTATTCTCATGAATTCAGTTGTTTAAATTTTTAGCTCCCACAAATAAGTGAGAACATGAGAAGTTTGTCTTTCTGTGCCCAGCTTATTTCACTTCACATAATGATCTCCAGTTCTGTCCATTTTGTTGCAAATGACAGGATCTCACTTTTTCTTTATGGTGGAATCGTGCTCCATTGCATATGGAACATTTTCTCTGTTCATTTTTCAATAGACCCTTGTTTCCAAATCTTTGCTATTGTGAATGGTTTTGTGATGAACACAGGAGCGTAAACATCTCTTCTATATGGTGATTTCCTTTCTATTGGATATATACTTAGCAGCAGGATTACTTTATAATATAATGTGGTAGCTGTATTTTTCATCTTTTGAGAAAATCTCCAAACTTTTCTTCATAGTGATTATAATAATTTACATTCCCATGAACATTGTTTGAGGGTTCCCTTTCCCCAACTTCCTCGCCAGCATTAATTATTGCCTGTCTTTTGGTTAAGAGCCATTTTAACTGGAGTGAGATGATACCTCATTGTAGATTTGATTTGCTTTTCTCTGATGATCAATGATGTGGAGCATCTTTTCATACACCTGTTTTCCATTTGTACGTCTCTTTTATGAAATAATTGTTATGATATTTTGCATATTTTTAGTCAGATTATTAGATTTTTACCTCGAGTTGTTTGTGATCCTTATATATTTTGGTTATTAATCCCTTGTCAGATAAGTTGTTTGCACATATTTTCTCCCATTCCATGAGTTATCCCTTCACTTTGTTGATTGTATCCTTTGCTATGCAGAGCTTTTTAACATGATGTGATTTAATTTGTCCATTTTTGCCTTGGTTGCCCGTGCTTGTGGGTTATTGCTTAAGAAATCTTTGCCCAGTCTAGAGTCTTGGAGAATCTCCCTAATGTTTTCTTTTAGTAGTTTCATAGTTTGAAGTCTTAGGCTTAAGTATGCAATCCATTTTGGTTTTTTAAAATATGGTGAGAGATAGGGGTCAAGTTTTATTCTTGTACCTACAGATATCCAGTTTCCCAGTATCATTTATTGAAGAGACTCTTTTCCCCAGTGTATGTTTTTGGAACTTTTGTTGAAAATGAGCCACTGTAGATATATGTGTTTATTTCTAATTTCTCTATTTTGTTCTGTTGGTTTATGTATCTGTTTTTATGTATCATGCTGTTTTGGTTATACTACCATGCTGTGTAGTATAATTTGGAGTCAGGAAATGCAATTACTCCAGTTTTTTTCTTTTTGCTAAGAATGGCTTTGGCTATTAGTCTTTTGTAGTCCCTGTATATTTTAGTATTATTTGTTCTATTTCTGTGAAGAATGTTGTTGTTATTTTGACAGGCATTATATTGAATCTGCAGAATGCTTTGTGTAATATAGACTTTTTAACAATATTGATTCTTCCAATCTATGAAGATGGAATAGCTTCTCATTTTTTGTTTCCCCTTCAATTTCTTGCATAAATGTTTTATAGATTTCATTGTAGACATCTTTCACTTCTTTGCTTCAGTTTATTCCTAGGTATTTAATTTTACTTATAGCCATTGTAAATGGGATTATTCCTTGATATCTTTTTCAAATTGCTACTATTGGCACATAGAAATGCTACTGATTTGTGTACATTGATTTTGTATCCTGCAACTTAATTTTTAGTTCTAATCATTTTTTGGTACAGTCTTTAGGTTTTTTTCATATATAAGATTATATCACCTGCAAACAAGCATAATTTGATTTATTTCTTTCCAATTTGGATGTTCTTTATTTCTTTCTATTGTCTGACTGCTCTAGCTAAGATATCCATTACTATATTGAATAACAGTGATGAAAGTGGGCATCCTTGTCTTGTTCCAGATCTTAGAGGAAAGACTTTCAGTTTTTTCCCTGTTCAGTATAATAGTAGCTGTGGGTCTGTCATATATGGCTTTTATTGAGTTAAAGTGTTCCTTCTATACCCAGTATTTTTACCGTTTTTATACCCAGTATTTATACCAGTATTATTTATACCAGTATTTTTACCCAATATTTATACCAATTTTCCTTATTATGAAGGAATATTGAATTTATCAAATGCTTTTCCTGTACCAGTCAAAATGGTAATGCGGATTTTGTCCTTCATTCTGTTGATATAATGTACCACATTGATTGATTTGCATATGCTGAACCATCTATGCATCCCTGGGATAAAACCCACTTGGTTATAACGAATGATCTTTTTATGTGTTTTTCATTTGGTTTACTACTATGAGGTTGATGCAAAATTAATTGCGGTTTTGCCATTGCTTTTAATTGCAAAAACCACAAATACTTTTGCACCAGACTAATCTTTTGTTGAGAATGCTTGCATTAATGTTCATCAGAGTTATTGGCCTATAGTGTTTTTTTTTTTTTTTTTTTTTTTTTTTTTTTGTAATGATGTTTCTGTGTATGATTTTGGTATCAGGACAATAATGACCTTGTAGAGTGAGTCTGGAAGTAATCCGTACTCCCATAGTTGAAGTAAAAATGGTATTCATTCTTCTTGAAATGTCTGGTAAATTTCAGCAGCGAAACTATTAGGTCCCAGGTTTCCTATGCTGGGAGACTTTTTATTACATTTTTGACCTCATTACTTTTTATAGATCTGCTCAGGTTTCAGATTTCTTGATGGTTAAATCTTAGTAGGTTGTGTCTAGGAATTTAATTATTTCTTCTAGATTTTTCAAATTATTGGCATATAATTGCTCACAGTCTCTAATGATTCTTTGAATTTCTGCATTGCCAGTTTTAATGAATCTTTTCATCTCTGATTTTATTTATTTGGTTCTTCCCTCTTTTTTTTAGTCTGGCTAAAAGTTTGCGGATTTTGTTTAGCTTTTCTAAAACGAAACTTTTGGTTTCATTTTGGTATTATTTTCTTCATTTCAATTTTATTTACTTCCGTTGCGATCTTTATATTTTGCTTTCTTCTACCAGTTTGGGGTTTGGTTTGTTCTTGCTTTTCTAATTCTTTAATATGCATTGTTAGGTTGGTTTTTTTTTTTTTTTTGAAGTTTTTCTCCTCTTTTGAAGTCAGTGCTTTTTGTTTTAAACTTTCCTCTAGGTGATGCTTTTTCTGTATCCCATAAGTTTTGATGTCATGTGTTTCCATTTTCATTTGTTTCAAAATGTTACCACTTTCTTCTTAATTTCTTCATTGACCCTCTGAACACTCAGAAGCATATTGTTTAATTTCCATGTGTTTGTGTAGCTTTCAAAGGACCTCTGATTATTGATTTCTAGCTTTATTCCATTGTGAGCAGATAATATACTTGATATGATTTCAATTTTTTTTGAATTGTTTAAAGCATGTTTTGTGGCTTAAGATATGGTCTATCCTTGGGAATGATCCATGAGCTGAGAAGAAAAATGTGTATTTTGCTATTGCTGCATAAAATGTTCTGTAAATTTCTATTGGGTCAATTTGGTCTGTAGTGCAGATTAAGACCAATGTTTCTTTGTTTCCATATGGATGATTTGTCCAATGCTAGCCCAGTACAGCACCAGGAATTGGAGGAATTGCTCAGGAATTGCAGTCCTTGTGTTCTAGATTGCCTTTCAGGTTTTCTTGTGACCTCAGAGTGCTTTAGCCCATGGTGGTGGGGTTTACCAGGAATCAGGTCCTGACTGCTGGGATGAACAGTTCTCTTCTGGCTAGAGCTGGTCCAAATGCTCCGGAACCAGCTGAATTCTGCCCTGTGTTGCTTTCTACAGTAATAGGGAACCACTGAGTTCCAATGTAATGTCCCACAACTACTGGACTTTCCCTTCCCCAAATGTACATGTTTTCTCTCCATACCCCGCAGCCACTGAACCTGCTGGAGGAAGGAGGAGGGGTGGTGTTGGCAATTTAAGACTGTCTTTCTTTTCCTCTTCAATGCCTCTGTCCTTGATATAATGTTGAAACCAGGTACTGTTATTACAAACCTAATTGGTGGTTCTTATGAAGGTACATTCTTGTGTGGATATTTGCTCAATTAGGTGTTCCTGTGGGGGTGAGGATAATTGCTGGAAGGTTCTATTTGGCAATCTCGCTCCACTTCCTTCCCTAACTCTTATTCATGATGTGAAGTTTTGAAGAGTGTACAAATAGGCTCTAACAGACTAAAACTATGCTTCTTTGCACTATATTTTAAATAATTTGATGTTTAAGATTTGAGTTTAGTACTGGTAAACTTTGGGCTGCAGTAAAGAAGTAAACAACATGGAGACATTTTAGGTCAATACACAGGAGCCATCTTTGCCAATTTATGTAACAACCTGTAAATGTAAAACAGGAAAATTAACATAATTTATTTTGTTTCTTTCTCTATTTTTCTTTTTCTTTTTTACTTTAAGTTCCAGGATACATGCGTAGAATGTGCAGGTTTGTTGCACAGGTATAGATGTGCCATGGTGGTTTGCTGCACCTATCAACCCATCACCCAGGTTTTAAGCCCCGCATGCATTAGCTATTTGTCCTATTGCTCTCCCTTCCCTTGCTCCCTCCACCCCTAACAGGCCACAGTGTCTGTTTTTTCCCTGCCTGTGTCCATGTGTTCTCATTGTTCAACTCCCACTTATGAATGAGAACATGTGGTGTTTGGTTTTCTGTTCCTGTGTTACTTTTCTGAGAATGATGGCTACCAGCTTCATCCATGTCCCTGCAAATAACATGATCTCATTCATTCTTGTGGCTGTATAGTATTCCATGGTGTATATGTGCCACATTTTCTTTATCCAGTCTATCACTGATGGGCATTTGAGTTGGTTCCATCTCTTTGCTATTGGGAATAGTGCTGCAAGAAACATACATGTGCATGTATCTTTATAATTGAATAATTTATATTCCTTTGGCTATATACCCAGTAATGGGTTTACTAGGTCATATGGTATTTCTGGTTCTAGATCCTTGAGGAATCACCACACTGTCTTCCAAAATGGTTGAACTAATTTACATTCTTACCAACGATGTAAAAGTGTTCCTATTTCTCCACAGTCTCACCAGCATCTGTTATTTCTTGATGTTTTAATAATTGGCACCTGACTGGCATGACATGGTATCTCATTGTGGTTTTGATTGGCATTTCTCTAATGATCAGAGATGTTGGGATTTTTGTCATATGCTTGTTGCCCATATAAATGTCTTCTTTTCAGAAGTGTCTGTTCATATCCTTTGCCCATTTGTCGATGGGCTTATTTATTTATTTTTTCTTGTAAATTTGTTTAGGTTCCTTATAGATTCCGGATATTAGGCCTTTGTTAGATGGGTAGATTGTGAAAATGTTCTCCCATTCTGTAGGTCACCTGTTCACTTTGATGATAGTTTATTTTCCTATTGTAGAAGCTCTTTAGTTTAATTAGATCCCATTTGCTAATTTTTGCTTTCGTTGCAATTGCTTTTGGCGATTTCACCCTAAAATCTTTGCCCATGGCTATGTCCTGGATGGTATTGCCTAGGTTTTCTTCTAGGGTTTTTATGACTTTGGGTTTTAATACATTTTGAGTTAATTTGTATATAAGGTGTAAGGAAGGGGTCCCATTTTGACTTACTGCATATGGCTAGCCACTTTTCCAAGCACCATTTATTAAATAAGGAATGCTTTCTAGATGCTGTTTTTGTCAGGTTTGTTGAAAATCAGATGGTTGTAGATGTGTGGTCTTACTTCTAAGGTCTCTATTCTGTTCTGCCGATCTATATGTCTGTTTTGGTCCCAGTACCATGCTGGTTTGGTTACTGCAGCCTTGTAGTATAGTTTGAAGTCAGGTAATGTGATGCCTCCAGCTTTGTTCTTTTTGCTTAGGATTATCTTGGCTATGTGGGCTCTTTTTTAGTTCCATATTAATCTTAAAGTAGTTTTTTTTTTTTTTTCTGTGAAGAATGGCATGGGAATAGAATTGAATCTATAAATTAATTTGGGCAGTATGGCCATTTTCATGATATTGATTCTCCCTATCCATGAGGATAGAATGTTTTTCCATTTATTTCTGTCCTCTCTTATTTCCTTGAGCAATGGTTTGTAGTTCTCCTTGAAGAAGTCCTTCATGTCCCTTGTTAGCTGTATTCCTAGGTATTTTATTCTCTTTGTAGCTCTTTGTAGCAATTGTGAATTGGGAGGTCATTCATGATTTGGCTCTCTGCTTGTCTATTGTTAGTGTGTGGGAATTCTTGTGATTTTTGCACATTGATTTTGTATCCTGAGACTTTGCTGAAGTTTCTTATCAGCTTAAGGAATTTTGGGGCTGAGACAATGGGGTTTTCTAAATATAAGATCACATCATGTGCAAACAGAGACAACTTGACTTCCTCTCTTCCTATTTAAATACACTTTATTTCTTTCTATTCACTGCTTTCCCTGGCCAGAACTTCCAATACCATGTTACCTATTAGTGGTGTGGTGAGAGAAGGTATCCTTTTCCTGTGCCGCTTTTCAAAGGGAATGCTTTCTGCTTTTGCCCATTCAGTATATTGGTTGCAGGTTGTCACAAATAACTCATTATTTTGAAGTATGTTCCATCGATACCTAGTTTATTGAGAGTTTTTAACATAAAGAGATGTTGAATTTTACTGAAGATCTTTTCTACATCTATTGAGATAATCATGTGGTTTTTGTCATTGGTTCTGTTTATGTGACGGATTATGTTTATTGATTTGTGTATGGTGAACCAGCCTTGCATTGCAGGAATGAACTTGACTTGATCATGGTGGAAAAGCTCTTCGATGTGTTGCTGGATTTGGTTTGCCAGTATTTTACTGAAGATTTTCTCATTAATGTTCATCAGAGATATTTGCCTGAAGTTCTTTTTATTGTGTGTCTGCCAGGTTTTGGTGTCAGGATGATGCTGGCCTCATAAAATGAGTTAGGGAGGAGTCTGTCATTCTCAGTTGTTTGGAATAGTTTCTGAAGGCATGGTACCGGCTCCTCTTCGTAGTTCTGGTAGAAATCAGCTGTGAATCCATCTGGTAGTGGGCTTTTTTTTTTTTTTTGGTTGGTAGGCTATTTATTACTCCCTCAATTTCAGAACTTGTTATTGGTCTATCCAGGGATTCAACTTCTTCCTGGCTTAGTCTTGGGAGAATGTGCATGTCCAGGAATTTATCCATTTCTTCTAGAAAGGCAGGCCTGGTGGTGATAATTCCCACCATATTTGTTTTTCTGAAAAAATATTTTATTTATCTTTTGCTTATGGAGCTAAGTTTGGCTGGATATGACATTCTGAGTTAAAAAATCTTTTCTTTAAGAATGGTGAATTGGCTCCCACTCTCTTCTGGCTTGTAAGGTTTCTGCTGAGAGATCTGCTGTTAGTCTGGTGGACTTCCCTTTGTAGGTAACGTGGCCTTTCTCTCTGGCTGCCCTTAACATTTTCTCCTTCATTTTGACCTTGGAGAATCTGATGATCATGTGTCTTTGGGTTGATCTTCTTGTGGTGTATCTTAATGGTGTTTTCTGTATTTCCTGAATTTGAATATTAGCCTGTCTTGCTAGGTTGTGGAAGTTCTGGATAATGTTCTGAGGTGTGCTTTCTAACTTGTTTCTATTCTCCCCATCTCCTTCAAGTACTTCAATCAGTCATAGGTTGTCTTTTTACATAGTCCCACATTACTTAGATGTTTTGTTTATTCTGTTTTATTCTTTTTTCTCCAATCTTGTCTGCTTGCCTTATTTCACCAAGATAGTCTTCAATCTCTGATAGCATTTCTTCCACTTGATCAATTCAGCTATTGATACTTGTGTATGCTTCACAAAGTTCTCATGCTGCATCTTTCAGCTCCATCAGGGCATCTATGTTCCTCTCTAAACAGTTTATTCTAGTTAGCAGCTCCTCTAGCCTTTTATCAAGGTTCTTAGCTTCTTTGAATTGGGTTAGAACATGCTTCTTTAGCTCAGAGGAGTTTGTTATTACCCACTATTTGAGGCCTACTTCTGTCTATTCGTTCATCTCATCCTCCATCACCTTCTGCGTCCTTGCTGGAGAGGTGCTGTGATCATTTGGAGGAGAAAATGCACTCTGGCCTTTGGGTTTTCACCGTTTTTACATTGATTCTTTCTCATCTTCATGAGTTTGTCTATTCTCAATCTTTGAGGCTGCTGATCCTTGGATGAAGTTTTTCTGGGGAAAATTTTTTGTTCATGCTGTTGTTGTCACTTTCTATTTGTTTGTTTGTTTGTTTTTCTTTCAGCAGTCAAGTCCTTCTTCCTTAGGGCTGCTGAAGTTTGCTGGGGGTTCACTTTAGGCCCTATTCATCTGGTTTGCTCCCATGCCTGGAGATGTCACTCAAGGAGGCTAGAGAACAGTGAAGATGAGTACCTGCTCCTTCCTCTGGGATCTCTGGCCTTGAGGGGCACTGGCATGGTGCCAGTAGGACTGTTTCTCTATAGGATCTCTGAGAATCCCTTTTGGTGGGACTCACCCAGTTGGGTGGCACAGGAAGCAGGACCCATGTAATGAGGCACTTTGGCTGTCCCTTGGTGGAGGTGGTGTGCTGCACTGTGGGGAATCCGGGATTCCTCAGAGCTAGCAGGAGGAAAGACTAAATCTGCTGGTCTGTAGAGACTATGGCCACCCATTCCCCTAGGTACTCAGTCCCAGGGAGATCAGAGTTCTGTTCATGAGTCCTTGACTAGAGTTGGAGTTTCTGCAGGGAGGCCCTGCAGCTGCAGTGTTGGCTGCTGCCACTCCATCAAGGAGTCCAGATAGCTTATACAGCAAGCATCCACAGAATTGGTGATGGCTGCCCCTCCCCCCAGTAACTCAGCAGGCTTAGAGGAAGGTTCTAACCAAGCTGCATGGCTCCATGGTTGGTACCAAAGGTCCTGATGAGCATTGGCTCCTGAGTGGGATCTTCCCATCCATGGGTAGCACGGTTCCATGGAAAAAGTAGTTTCCCAGGCTGAGTAGCACATTCACTCACCACGTCCCTTGGCTGGAGATGAGGGCTACCCTGCCCCACGTGGCTCTCAGGTGGGCTCCCATACCATATTGCTCTTCCCTCTTCTCCTTGGGTCATGCCGGCTGCCTAGTCAGTCCTAATGACAGAACCTGGATTCCTTGGTTGCCAGTGCAGGATTCACACACTGTTTTGGATCGTTTTGGTGCTGCTTCTAGTAGGCTATCTGGGCCCCTCCCCCTCTTTCTCTGTTTATTGGATGAATTGACCTATACTGAAGCTCAGAAAGTGTGCATGCTTCTTAGGAGGTATGTTATGTAATTTTGTCATTGATTAGTTAACTAGCAGGCAGCATATACTCTTTATCATGAATGATTATATGTTAAACTATTTTGCAGCTACAGCACTAGATTAACTTGTTGGAGTATCAGTAAAATATACAATTCCCTGAAGCCAATTATCCTGGCCAAATATTTGCTCAGGATTTTTGCTTACTCATCAATAAGCTAAGCTTCAATTTTCAAAAAGAAAAAGAAAAATCTAGAATAAAATGATATTTACAAAATGAAGAAGGCTCTAAGGATGAATGTATGGTAATTATTATTGTTCTGAAATATTCTTTCAAATTATCTGAGTTTTACAGAAAGAAATTCATATCGTAGAGCATAGGAATTGGTGAGACCATATAAGGCACTGAACGCCTTTTTCTAAAAGTAAGTGCTGTTTTACTAACAATAAAAATTTTGATGTATTCACTAGAAGAATCTATTAGTGCCTGTAAATGAGTATATTTCTATTATTTCTTTTATGCTCTAGGAATAAAACTTAAAATTATTATTACAGTAAAATCGCATTAGGAAGCACCTTGCCATAACAGCGGATTTAGATTATTTTTAGAGAAATAAAATGTTCTCTACAGTGGGGAATTTGGCACATCTTTCTATAGCACGTATTTCCTAGAATATTATAATGGTGCTAGTCTATAATTGTGGACATACAGGAAAATATGAATTTCTTTTCTCTTTTTAAGTTTCCAAAACACAGTGAGGAATATACGCTTTTATCTTGCCCAGCATCTCCTTAAGAAATCATCTTTTTCTCTCCCACTGTTAGTTCAATTGTTTTGAATGGAACTAACTGTATTTCAGAAGTACACCTATGTCACTGGAATTTTTTAATTCAATGTATTATATTTTCAAATACAAATAACCTTGTCAGTTGAGTAAAAACTTGGCCCCTTTGTGAAAGTGATGAAAGAAGCATCTAAGTTTGCAATACAGAGTAATGTTGCTTTTCCTTTTTTGACGGGGAAACTACAGGGTTAATACTCTTCCACACAGAAGGGAGAAAGTAAATCAAACAACTAAATTATATAATAATGAATGTGAGCCTGAAATGTGCACCTCACGTATATAGGAGTTAGTTTCCTTAACTGTGCATAGAACACTGTAGAATACTACATATATATACATGTATAGAGAGAACACTACATATATACACATATATATGTATGTATTTTATATATATACACATATTTTATTGCCCCAAACCTCAATTTTAATGCGTATCTTATAATTAAAAAGTTAAATTCCACCAATCCTTGCTGTACCAAAAATTATTTCCAGTTCCTGCTTTCTCCTACATCAAACTTCCCTGGTGAAATTCTCATAATGACTTGATTTGTCCAATAATGTTTACAACATTGTTATATGACTAGGATGACTCTTAGGTAAATATCTAGCTCTTTGATCTAGAACACTACATATATGTACATATATATGTATATATGGAATGCATACATATATACATATGTGTATACATATACATACATATATACACCTATATATATGTGTGTATACATATACATACATATATACACATACACATACATAAATATATGTGTATACATACACATACATATGTATGTATGTGTGTATGTGTGTGTATTCTAAATATACATATATATGTATGTGTATATATGTAGTGTTCTAGATCAAAGAGCTAGGTAATTACCTAAGAGTCATCCTAGTCATATAACAATGACTATTGTATACACATATATATGTATATAATACATACATATATGTATATATGTAGTGTTCTAGATCAAAATACATACATATATTATATATGTGTGTGTATATATATGTAGTGTTCTAGATCAAAGAGCTAGGTAATTACCTGAGAGTCATCCTAGTTATATAACAATGTTGTAAACATTATTGGACAAATCAAGTCATTATGAGAATTTCACCAGGGAAGTATGATGTAGGAGAAAGGAGGAATTGGAAATAATTTTTGGTACAGCAAGGATTGGGGGAATGTAACTTTTTAATTATAAGATATGCATTAAAATTGAGATTTTGGGGGAACAAAATGTAGTGATAGCATTATAGTAGAAGGAAATATGACTGACTGAGACTGAAATTAAGATGCCATAGATATCCAGCTTGGAGACTCTACATACAGTAAATAATTTGCACTTTCTTTCATCTCTCAATAATTAATAATTCCTTTCAACACTATATTTTTATTTACAGCAAAACATAGTTTAGTCAGACAATTTAGGAAATTCACAAGTTCTGTTCATGTAGACTCCCAGCAGCTGCTTAACTTTCCGGGCACTTTGTCTCTCCCTCCTGATAATGGGGATAATTGAAGAGCACTCACCACTTATGTAGCATATTTAGTTCCTGTTGCTAAATGATATAGATCCATGGTTTTAAGATATGCCCATGCACACAATATTATCATTGTCAATTTAATGGCTTTTATAGTTTCACAAAATGTATCTTCATGACCACTTTGAAAGATTTATAACGTTTATTTTCATTTGGAAACTTCTGTCTGAGAATTAGCATGAATGGCATAGAGAATTAAGGGGCTGTTAGGATTTATAAGGACAGCACTATAAATTGTAATTACTAGTTTAAATATGTATTTCTTCAAGTGAAATATAACCCACCATTTACAACCAATTTCTCGCTGTGAAATATGGTCTTTCTATAAGCAGAGAGTGGGGTTTTTCAACACCTGTTAGGAATGTATGTAAAATATATTAAATGAAACTCATGAGGGAAACAGCATGAGTTCTAAAAGCAAATGATGTGGTTTTTCAAGCAGCACACTTGGAGGAATAATATATCTTTCATTATTTCATCTCACTATGAGTCTAGTGATAGAGAACAGTGGAGAGGAGGTTGATAAATGGAAAAGGTTGAGGAATTGAAATAAATTACCTGATTATTACAAAAAATTTAATAAAATAATATTTTAGATATTCTTTTGGTAAAATATTTGTTCTCAAACAGTGATCAGAGCTTTATAAAGAGATAATCCCCCTTAGCATTTAATAACAAGATTTCAAAAGTACAGTTACTCTGGAAAAGCTACATCCTTTTACATGGTAAATTTAAGTTTTTGTATGATATTGAATGAGGGAAATTGTGCACACACTGCTTGCCTAATATGTCAATAGATGCCTTTCAAATATTAGACGTTCATCTGGCCTCTCTGTTATGTTAGTCCACACTACATTTTTACCTACAAATGTATGAAATAACATTTTTTCATTACTTTGACTAGCATATTCTGTAAAGTCTTATTATTATAAAAAGAAACATTTACAATTTGAGAAACATACAACTGAGATTGAAGGGATTGCTTTTCTACCTACATGTATAAATGTTAGAGCTAGTAAAGTTTTAATTGTATAACTTTATAAATAATAAATCTAGAAAAAATATAGATAGCATTCTATAATATTGCAAATGGCTTTTACATGAATAGTAAACTAGTTGATCATTACCAGTTTCTTACATTCTATATACAGTTGTTATTGAAATATTTCATTATGTTTCTGTGAACACACCAAAGCACATGTTATCTAACATGAACATTTACCTTTGGGGTCTTTGTAAGCGTTTGTTACTACTGTTTGTCTAGAAAATTATCTGACTTCTCTTCTCCTTCCTAATCTCTTCTTATTTCTCCAGTCAAGCTCAAGAACGTTCAGAAAAGATGACAGAAGAAAAATAGCCCTCAAAATCCCCATCTCAGGGACTCACTGAATATTCCAAAGGGGAAAAAATAGCAAAGAAGCTTCTCTAGTATCAAAATTAGAACATGGTGAAACTCAATGCTGCAGGCAAGAATTTCTTCCAGACATACAAATGGCATCATATTGAAATAATTTTTCAATTGCAAACACATACTTCTCATCTTTGTAAAAGCATTTCAGTGTTATGTGAAATATTAATAGAAAATCCCTTGAAAACCTCTGAAATTTGTTGGCAAACCTTTTGATGGTATGTAGGTTAGTGATGAAGGTATTTTATGGGAAACTCTGCATCCTCTAATAGAAGCCGCTTTTGCTTCAATGAAAGATCATCATTCTGATACTGCAGGAAATGGAAGTTGCAACAAATGAGTCATAACTATGAGTAGCTGGTCTTTACTCTGGCTTCTCAATAAGAGTTTGAAATAATTCAGGAATCCGTAAGTGCTATTCTAAATCAAAGTTGGAGTATTCTAACCTAGCACAGTGAGGTCTAGTGTGTAATTTGTAGCACAGAAAATACAAGCAATCCTACTCTAGGAGATATTTTATCCTTAAGAAGCAACTTTTTTAGAAAAATAGAAGAAAAAGTATGTTCAGCCAAAACAATAGCACCTGCAAGCATCACGGATTGTCCCTGAATTTTTTTTTTCCTGTCATAGCACAAACAAGTCTCTGTAGGAAAGATCCTAAATCAGAAACTAAACCTCAGCTAAATGAGAAAATTTAAATTTCTCCCAAATTGGCTTGTAAAATAACTAAGAAAATTGACTAGACATGGACACCTACCTAAAGTAGAGGCCATGTTAAACAGAAAACCAAGGTAATAATTTTTTTAGTCACATATAAAAAGTAAAGTTTTAAATTTTCTATCCCATAAAATATATACTTTATGTGGACATTTCACCATGATAACCTCAGAAAGGGGTTGGAGTGGAGGTCATTGGAACATTCTTCTGCCAATTATAGATACAGACAAACCGAAATCTCCTTAGAAAAGCCCTTGCCCTCATTACAGGTCTGGAGCAGGGTTGTACCTGTCAGGTGATAGTTTAGAAATAGATAAGAAGGAGATACCTAATCAAGTATCTCTAAGCTAACTATGTCCCTCCATCAAGTGTAAATTCTTCAGCTTCTCAGTATTGTGTGTACAACAACGTGGTGAATTAGTAAAGTTCTTGGCAACAGACAGCCGGCCTGCAAAGAGCCACTCTGGCTAAGGATAAGATATAGTAAGTTGTTTGATGAACATCCTTAGCTGCAGATTGGATGGAGGATGGGTGAGATTCAGAGTTGTTTGCCAGGCTAAAAGTGCCAAATTGGAGGATGTATCTGAGTGGGGGAGTTGGAAGTGCAAGTACTCCTCTCTACCCTGGTTACAGGCCATATCCCAATTTTTACCAGCTGGTGTTCAGTAGCATATTATAGTAACTTAAGCAAGTACCATATGCATAAAATACTCACTCCACTAAAACAGTGAGAATTCAGAAGTCGCAGGATGAGCTGTAGTCTGAACAAGCAAAGGAAAGAGGCTGTTAACCAGATTTCAGAAGATGGCCCTGACATGATTTGACTGTGTCTCCACCCAAATCTCACCTTGAATTGTAATAATTCCCACATGTCAAGAATGGGGACAGGTGGAGATAACAGAATTATGGGGGTAGCTTTCCCCATAGTGTTCTCCTGGAACAGTGAACACGTCTCATGAGATCTGATGATTTTATAAATGGGAGTTCCCCTGCACAAGCTCTCTTGCCTGTCACCATGTAAGACGAACCTTTGTTTCTCCTTTGCTCTCGACTATGATGCTGAGGCCTCCCCAGCCACATAGACCTGTGAGTCCATTAAACCTCTTTCTTTTATAAATTACACAGCCTTAGGTATGTCTTTATTAGCAGCATGAGAACAGACTAATACAATCCATTGTTGAGGCCCACTGATACAGATTGAAAGAGCCAAGGTGACACAGTAGGGAGGGCTCAGGAAAATAAAATTCTTCAGTTTCACTCTTCTATCACTTAACTTTTCCTTGGCTCTCCACTGGAAACCCAGATAGGAATTGGAGAGCTGGTGATTCCTTTTATGTAGTTCATACACGTAAGTATCCAAGACTGAGGACTGTGCAAGCAAAAGGGCGATTGAGTCAGAGGGGATTACATGGTGTACATACAGCACCTAAAGGAAGCTCAGATCCCCTGAAATAGTCACAAATCTGGGGGAAAAAAAAAAAACTGAGATGTATTTGTCAACTTTGTAAGGCTTTATGTTTGTTCTTAACTTTTGGCTTTGTTTTATACTATCATCAGCAGAAATATAAGCTCTGAGTTTGTCAAGATTCTTATAGGAAAAAATACTTCCATTTAAACGACAATACATAGAATATAAAATTTTAATATTTGTTATGTTAGGTTTGGAAAGATCTTGGGACAACGAGAGAGAAAATTAGGCAAAGAGAATGTGCTTTACTGAATGTGTTTGATGCTAGTTATATTCCTAGACTCCTTTAGCCTGTGAAAGATTAAACTGTGGATGGAAGGATGGATGGATGGATGGATGGATGGATGGATGGATGGATGGATGGATGATATATGCCTCTGTGGTTAAGGTCACGGGAGGGCTTCAATATCATTCAGATAAGCAGTGAGGGGACACAGAAAGAGTTTAGCCCTGCAAGCATGCCATTTGTTCAGACCTGGAGACATTTGATTTCACTTAAAAGTGAGAAAATAACTACAAAAGGCAGCATAGAACCTATGACAAAGTTTTATAAATAAAATAGATAATAATTATACTACATAAAACCTTTAGGAAGAGAAATGATAAAAATATATTACATCCCCAGGATCAAAGGGTATACTTTTGACATCATCTTAACCTTTTAAGGAAATGAGAGTGATGAAAGAGGCCCTGCGAAAGTCAGAGACTGAAATAAGAGAAGTTGTGAAAATAAGGTGAAAAAATAGATCTTTAGAGTAGTGAAAGTGTAAGGAATTAACAAAAACAAAATTTGCTGTGCAGCAGAATAAGAAAGTTTTGAAATAAATGGAAAAATTACTGATGAAATAAATTGCCTAGTTGTTAAACAGCTGCTATGCTCTTGTCATTATATTAGCTAATGCAAAGAAAGAGACAGAGGGAAAGGAAGGTAGGGAGGGAGGAAAAAGAGTAATTGAAAACATTCCTATTATCATAATGCCTTCATTCTTGGTGAAAATGCAGTTAAGAGCATTTGAGAATACACAAAATGACTACAAATTATGATATGCTACCAAATGAGAAATTGAAAGAGTAAGGTAAAAACAGGAGGGGGCCCTCATTTGGTGGGATGGTCAGCAACATTCTTTCTGCAAAGAAGACATTTAGCAGAGCCTAAAATATGAACTCAAACCCCACATGCATGCAAAATATGGGTAAAAAGACAATGTGGGGAAATATTCTGAAGAAATATACTGGGGCATAAAGGAAACCCAAAAATATATTAACTGCCATTTATCAACTGAATAGAATATACCAGGTACTATTGTAAACAATCAAATATATTTATAAACTAAATTTAAATACATACAACTTTTACCACAACTCTATGAGGTGTGAATTGAAGTATATGTAGATATTAATATTGTGAGATGTTAAGTGATTTGTTTAAGGCAGTTCAGTTACTAAAGGGCTGATTTAAAAGCAGGTCAGCTTGACCCCAAAGCCCATGGTGAACAGAATCTGAAGAGTACCATTTTTGGCTAATTATTATATCTGAACAAAATAATACAATTAATCAAACATAACATTCTGTCAAAAAAAAAAAAAAGACAAAACTAAGGAAAGGGTTTTGTTTGAAATAGCAAAGAGATCACCATGTATCAGATACAATTAATGAAAAGGATAAAGCACAGACATAACCCAGATAAATTATGATTATCAACCTTGAAGAAAGAAAAAGAGTTATTTAAATAATGTTTATAATTCAGAGAGAAACAATTACGCTTAATCATAGAGATCCTTCCAGACACCAGCCTCCTCCAATATACTTTGGTATCTTCTGCATCAGCAGGACATGAAGTCATAACTCATGTGCTCTGGTGGAATGTGATTTGTTTATTAGTTTGTTGATTTTTATCTTAATCTGTTTTACATAATTGTCTATGCCTGAGTGAAAATTTGATTCAAAAGATGTAATGTCCAAGGATACTAATTCTTAGTGAATTAAAAAAATTTAATACAAAACAAAATGAAATTATAGAAAATTAGAAACTCATATGTTTTCAATGTTGAAGATCTCTATAATCATAGCTCTAAAAGATAAAATTATAAAGAAAATAATATATCTGTGAAGATAAGATTTTAAAACTTATTTACTGTAACAGACCACATAAACCCTATTGAAAGAAAAGTTTTGATCTGAGGATATTTACATGCTAAATATTTATTAGACTATAGTTAAACATTTTGTCAAGAATTATCTTTTGAAATTTTAATTTTAGATTTGAGGGTACATGTACAGGTTTGTTACTCTTTGTGATACTGAGATTTTGGCTTCTACTGATGAACCTACTACCCAATAGAGTTTTTCAGCCATTGCCTTCCTCCCTTCTTCCCTCCCTACTTTTGAAGTTCCCAGTATCTATTGATGCCATTTCAATATACATATCTATCCAGGGTTTAGCTCCCTCTCATAAGAAAGAACATGTGATATTTGATTTTCTGTGTCTTCATTGATTCATTTAGGGTAACGGTTTCCAGGACATGATTTCATTATTTTTCATGGCTACATAGTACTCCATTGTGTATATGTATGAAATTTTCTTTATCCAGATAACTCTTAATGGGCACCTAGGTTGCTCCCATGCCTTTGCTTTTGTGAATAGTGCTGCAATAAACATATGAGAGTAGGTAACTTCTTGGGAGAATGATTACTTTTCTTTTGGTACATATCTAGTAATGGGATTCCTGAGTCAAATGGTAGTTCTATTTTTAGTCCTTTGAAAAACTTCTAAACTGCCTTCCACAGGGACTGAACTAATAAACTTTCCCACCAACAGTGACTAAGCATTCACTTTCTCTGTAGCCTCGCCAATTTCTGTTGTTTTTGAGTTTAATAACAGCCATTCTGATTGGTGTGAGATGGTATCTCATTGTGATTTTGTGTCACACTTCTCCGATGATTAGTGATGTTGGGCACTTTTTCATGTTTGTTAGTCACTTGTATATCTTTTTTTTTTTTTTTTTGAGAAGACTCTGTTCATGTCCTTTGCTTGCTTTTTAATGGAGTTATTTGGTTTTTGCTTGTTCAATTGTTCACGTTTCTTACAGATTCTAGATAATTAGTCCTGTGTTGGATGCACAGTTTTCAAACAGTTTCTCCCATTCTGTAAGTTGTCGGTATGCCCTGCTGATTGATTCTTTTGCTGTTAAGAAGTTCTTTGCCGGGCGCGGTGGCTCAAGCCTGTAATCCCAGCACTTTGGGAGGCTGAGGCGGGTGGATCACGAGGTCAGGAGATCGAGACTATCCTGGCTAACATGGTGAAACCCCGTCTCTACTAAAAATACAAAAAACTAGCCGGGCGTGGTGGCGGGCGCCTGTAGTCTCAGCTACTCAGGAGGCTGAGGCGGGAGAATGGCGTGAACCCGGGAGGCGGAGCTTGCAGTGAGCTGAGATCACGCCACTGCACTCCAGCCTGGGAGCACAGCGAGACTCCGTCTCAAAAAAAAAAAAAAAAAAAAAAGAAGTTCTTTAGTTTAATTCGGTCCCAAGTGTACATTTTTCTTTTCATTGCAATTGCTTTGGGGGACTTCACTGTATTATATTTGTTGAGGCCAATGTTCAGAAAAATATTTCCTAGGTTTTGTTCTAGGATTTTTAATAGTTTGAGGCCTTATATTTAAGTATTTAATCTATCTTGAGATAATTCTGAATATAGTGAGAAGTAGGTATCCAGTTTCATTCTTCTGCATATGGTTAGCCAGTTTTCCCAGCACCATTTATTGAATAGGGATCCCTTTTCCATTGCTTGCTTTTGTTGACTTTGTCAAAGATCCATTGGTTGTAGGTGTGTAGATTTATTTCTGAGATCTTTATTCAGTTCCATCAGTCTGTGTCTATTTTTCTACCAGTGTCATGCTAGTTTGGTATCCCTCTAGTATACGTTGATTAGGGGCAATGTGATGCCTCTGGATTTGTTCTTTTTGCTCAGGACTGCTTTGTCCATTCAGTTTTTTTGTTTGTTTGTTTGTTTTGTTTTTTCATTTTGTTTCATATGAATTTTAGAATTTTTTTTTTAATTTTGTGAAAATTGCATTGGGCAGTATAGACATTTTAAAGATATCTGTTCTTCCAATCCATGAGCATGGAATATTTTTCCATTCATTTGTGCCATTTATTATTTCTTTCAGCAGTGTTTTCAAGTTCTCCCTGAAGAGACCTTTCGCCTCCTTGGTTATGTGCATTCCTTGGTATTTTAAGTGTTTGTGTGTGGCTATTGTAAATGGAATTCTACTCTTGATCTGGTTCTTGGGTTGATTGTTATTCCTATATAGAAGTGTTGCTGATTTTTGTCCATTGATTTTGTATCCTTTAGTTTTACTGAAGTTATTTATGGAGCCTTTTGATGAGATTGTCAGTAATTTCTAAGAATAGAATCATATTGTCAGCAGAAGGAGATAATTTGACTTCCGTTTTTCCTATTTGAATGCCTTTTATCTCTTTCTCTTGGCTGATTTCTCTGGCTAGGACTTCTCTAGTACTATATTGGATGACAGCAGTAAATGGTGAGTGATAAATGGTGAGAATTCTAAACGGACATCCTTGCCTTGTTTCAGTTCTTAGCAGGAATGCTTCCAGCATTTGCACATTCAGTATAACGCTGGCCGTGGGTTTGTCATAGATGACTCTTATTATTTCAAGGTATGTTCGTTTGACACCTAGTTTTTTGAGGACTTTTGTCATAAAAGGATGTTAGATTTTATCAAATACTTTTTCTGTATCTATTGAGATGATTTTTTTAAAAAAAGTATTTATTTGATGAATCATATTTATTGATTTGTGTATGTTGAACCAACTTTGCATCCCAAGAATAAAGCCTACTTAATCATGGCAAATTAAATTTTTGATGTGCTGCCTGATACAGTTTTTTAATATTTTGTTGAGAATTTTTCTGTCTTTGGTCTTTAGAGATATTCATCTATAGTGTTTTCTGTTGTTGTTGTTGTTGTTGTTGTTGTTGTTGTTATTGTTTGGTTTTGTTAATTGTGTCTTTGCTAGGTTTTGGTATCAGGATGATACTCTTTTCATAGAATGAGTTAGAGAGAAGTCCCTTTTCCTTGAGTTTTTATAATAGTTTCCATAGAATTGGTAGCGGCTCTTCTTTCTACATCTGGTAGCATTTGGCTGTGGATCCACCTAGTCTAAGGCTTTTTTGGTTGGTGGTTTTTCTACTACAGATTCAATTTCAGAACTTGTTATTGGTCTGTTTAGGGTTTCAATTTGTCCTGGTTCAATTTTGAGAGGTTGTGTGTTTCCCAGAATTTATCTGCTTGCTCTAGATTTTACAGTTTATGTGCATGGAGTTGCTCATAATAGGATCTAATGATTTTTTGTATTCCTGTGAGATCACTTGTAATGTCTCCTTTGTCATTTTTGATTTTGCTTATTTGTATCTTCTCTCTTATTTTCTTTGTTAACCTATCTAGTGGTTTATCAATCTTGTTACCCTTTCAAAGCACCAACTTTTAGCTTTATTGATTCTTTGGATGATTTTATGGGGTCTCAATTTTGTGTACTTTTGCTCTGATTTTAGTTACTTCTTTTTTCTGCTAGTTTGAGATTAGTTTGCTCCTGTTTTCCATAGTTCCTTTAAGTGTGATATTAGATTAATGTGAGACCTTTCTATTGTCTTAATGTAGGTGGTTAGCAGTATAAAATTTTCTCTTAACACTGATTTAGCTGCATTCCAGAGGTTTTACAATGTAGTGGCTTTATTTTCATTTGTTTACAATGATTTCTGCTTTAATGTGGTTGTTTACCCAAAGGTCATTTAGGAGCAAGTTGTTTATTTTCCATGTAATTGTGTGGTTTGATGTTAATTTCAATTTCTATTCCACTGCGGTCTGAGAATATACTTGTTATGATTTCAATTTTTTAAAAGGTATTGAGACTTGCTATATGACCAAGCATGTGATTAATCTTAGAGTGTGTTCCACGTGCAGATGAAAAGAACATATATTCTGTAGTTCTTGGGTAGAATGTTCTGTAGAAGTCTGTTATGTCCAATTGGTCAAACGTCAAATTGAAGTCCAGAATTTATTACTCATTAGTTTTTTTGTTTGTTTGTTTTGTTTTCCATTCATAATCTGTCTAATGCTATAAGTGGGGTGTTGAAATCCCCCTGGGTTATTGTGTGGCTAAGACTTTTCCTATGTCTAGAAGTAATTGTTTTATGAATCTGGGTGCTCCAATGTCATAGGGATACTATAAATTTAGGATAGCTAAATCTTGTTGAATTAAACCCTTTATTACTTTGTAATGCCCTTCTTTGTCCATTTTTACTGTTGTTGCCTTAGAATCTATGTTATCTCATATAAGAATAGTGACTCCTGCTGTTTTTTGTTTACCATTTGCATGATAAATCTTTCTCCATCTCTTTATTTTGACCCAAAAGATTTCATTACATGTTAGATAGCATTTCTGAAGACAGCAGAAAGATGGGTCTTGTTTTTTAATCCAATTTGCCACTCTGTGTCTTTTATATGTAGGGCTTTGACCATTTTCATTCAAGGTTAATATTGATATGTATGGTTTTGTTACTGTTATGGTGTTGTTAACTGGTCTTTTTGTATTCTTGATTGTATAGTTGCTCTATAGGGTCTGTAGGTTATATATTTACGTGTATTTTTGTGGTAGCAGGTATTGTTCTTTTGTTCCATGTTTAGAACTTCCTTAAGCATCTCTTATAAGGCTGGGTTGGTGGCAAATAATTTCCTTAGTGCTTGCTTATCGGGGAAAGATTTAATTTCTCCTTCACTTATGAAGCTTAGTTTGGCAGGTTATGAAATTTTTGGCTGGAATTTCTTTTCTTTGATGATGCTAAGAATAGAGCCCTTATCTCTTCTGGTTTATAAGATTTCTGCTAAAAAGCCCATTGTTAGCCTGATGGGATCCTCTAATAGGTGATATGACCATTTTTTCTTCCAGCTTCCTTTAAGATTTTTTCTTCTGCATTGACCTTGGAAAGTCTGATGACTGTATGGCTTGGTTATTATCTTATATAATATCTTACAGGAGTTCTTTCAATTTTTTGAATCAGTGTGTTGACCTCTCAGCAAGATTGGGGAAATTACCATGGATTTTATACCCAAATATATTTTCCAATTTGTTTACTCTTTTTTATTCTCTGTGAGCAATGTGTTATTTGTAGATTTGGTTGCTTTAAATAATCCTGTATTTCTCGAAGGATTTTTTTTTTTTTCACTTAATTTCTTTCTTTATTTGTATCTGATTTGGTTGATTCAAAGGAACGGTCTTCGGATTTTGAAATTTTCTCTTCTTGGTCCAGTCTGTTGTTAAGGCTTCCAGATGCATTTTGAAATTCCTGTAGCAAATTCTTCAATTCCAGAAATTCAGTTTGGTTCTTTCTTAATATAGCTATGTCATCTTTCAAATCTCAGATTGTTTTTCTGGCTTCATTGGATTGCATTTTAATTTTTTCTTGGATCTCACTGAATTTCTTTGCCACCCAGATTCTGAATTGCATGCCTGCCATTCTAGACATTTCAAGCTAGTTAGAATACACTGCTAGGGAGCTAGTGTGATTCTTTGGTGATAACGAAGTGCTCTGGCTTTTTGAATTGCTGTAGTTCTTGTGCTGATTCCTTCCTATCTGAGGGAGCTGGTGCTTCTTTTTCTTTTGAATTTGCTGTCATTTGGATTGGGCTTTTTGATTTTATATTCTTTTTCCTCATGAGGATTTGACTGTGGCTTATGCTGTGTATTGCCAATTGGCTTCATATCGAGGTGCTTTCAGACGACCAAGTCCCTGTCGGGGGGTTCCTTGGTTGTAGATAAGTTCCTGAAGTGGGTTTCACAGACACCATGTGTTGAAACAGTGTATTTTTATTGGGTAGTGTATTTTTATTGGGTAGTGTATTTTTATTGGGTAGTGTAATTTAATGGACTTGATAGTGCTTAAGGGTAAGAGCCAGCAGATAGGCTCCTACTCAGCTGGAGTTCACCCTTTTGTATTTCAGTGTCTCTTGCAGCAGTCTTCTAGAGGGGAAAAGCAGGGACAAGAGATGACTCCCTCTCTAAGTCCATTTCCAGGTCTTGGTGGTTTCCACTTCAACTGTTAGTGCCATGCTCATGTTTCCTTGGCCCCAAGGAGGTAATTTGGCAGCCTGTTCTCTCCTCCCCTTAGAGTCAGTCTGTGTCAAGAGTTCCATGACTCTGGTGACTTACCAATCCCCTCTGCTTGCTGGAATCACAGCAAGTTGTGGGGTATGTCTGTGGCTGCTCTGGTGATGTGGTAAGTCAAGGACAGAGGATCCCCGGGCAGGGCAGTGGCACTTCAGGTATGCAACTGGCATGTTGTCCACACATCTGGGACTTTTAGCCCAACAGATGGCTGTGAGACCCATTCAGCTCATAGTCCCCCAACCTGGTGGGCCTTTCTCCATCTGCCCTGTGAGAAGGCCTGATCTGCTAGACTTGTCCCACACCTTCTGTGCCCAGATTGTTGAGCTATTCCAGATCTTCCAAGCCATGGGGCTCCCTGGTAAAGAAGCCATGGCTGGCTACGCAGTCCAGTTTGCAAAGTTGCTCCTGTGCCAGCACATGAACCCATGCCACCCTCTTCTCTGTGCTCTGAGTATGGGGCTATTCCCCAGCTTGACCTTAGGCCACAGGTCTCAGCTTGACTTTCCTGGGTGGTGTCCTCAAGTCCTGGGGAACTGGACCAAGCCCATGGGTTTGTCCACAGGCTCCTGTGGTAAAGCACTGTCTGTGCTGGGGTATAAAGTTCTCCCAGGCTACTGGCAAAATACTCAGGCAGGACAGTGGAGTCTGTGCTGTGGGAATCCTCTTTCAGAAGTGGCCAGGAAGGCAGTCATGGGAGGAGCCAGCAGACAAGGGGGCAGTTGGATCAAATGCAACTTTGTCCTCTGGCTGTGGAAGCTCTGCTCTTTCTCAGCCCTGCAGACAGCAGGAGCTACAACCACTCAGTGCAAGATGGAGAACCTTATGTGATAAGTACTTATGGCTGCATTTTCCTGCAGCTTTACAGCACAGCAAAACCTTCTGGGCTCTGTGCAGTTTCAAGCTGTGTCCCTGACTGTTCCCCAGGCAGCCTCCTCTGCTACTTCAAAGGTCTTTGGAGGTCATAGGAACTCTTGTAGATGGGATCCCAGAGCTCTGCAGTGGAAATGTAGTACCCAGGGGTTCCTTCAGTCACCCTTTCTTTAAGTCTGGTTTGGGTCCGTGGGCCAGTCCTGATGCCCAGTGACTTTAAGCAGCCTTCTCAGCTTCCTGCATTTTCAACGATGGTGTCTGTGTTGCCTCTCTATCAACATTCAGTATTTCCTCTCAAAAGATCTGTCCAAAGCGTGATAGTTTACTCAATATTTTGGATCCTCTTCATTGAAAAGGCATTTCTCAGCTGTGTCTAGTCAGCCATCTTGCCAAAGCTCCTCCCAGAACTCTTGAATAGTACATAAGAACTAATTGCATATTTATTTAGCAAATAAATTTATTTGCTAAATAAATATGCAATTTACAGAGAAATATATATTTTAAATGCTACTAAAGTACCACAACTGATAAAAAATGCACATTGACAACAAAAAATCTTTAATATATTGACAAATATTATAATAAATCATGTTTAAAACCAATAGTGTTAATTTTTTAAACACTATTTTTAAAATCACAATTTTATGTCTAAAATTATGCTTAAAAGACATGTCTAAAGTGTTAAGGATGTGAGGAAATACATACTCTCAGTGTAGAAAAGAGTGTAAATTATTTCACATTTTCAGAGTTTTGAGGCAATTTCTATTACACATTTTAAAAACATGTACATGAATGTGCATACACACACACATTTGTTTATAAAACATTTAAACTTTGAGCAACATCGCCTAATAAAATTTTATATATATTACTAGATNAGGCGTGAGCCAGTGCGCCCAGCCTATTATTATTATTATTATTATTATTATTATTATTTATTTATTTATTTTTTGAGATGGAGTCTGGCTCTATCGCCCAGGCTGGAGTGCAGTGGCACAATCTCGGCTCACTGCAAGCCCTGCCTGCCGGGTTCACGCCATTCTCCTGCCTCAGCCTCCCCAGTAGCTCGGACTACAGGCGCCCGCCACCACCCCCACCTTATTTTTGTATTGTTTTTAGTAGAGACGAGGTTTCACCACGTTGCTCAGGCAGGCTGGTCTCAAACTCCTGACCTCAGGTGATCCACCCACCTTGGCCTCCCAAAGTGCTGGGATTAGCGGTGTGAGCCACTGCACCCGGCTCTATTTTTTTTTTTTTTTTTTTAGCATTTTACTTTATTTTATTTCTGAGATGGAATGTTGCTCTGTTGCCCGGGCTGGAGTGCAGTGGCACGATCTCAGCTCACTGCAACCTCTGCCTCCCAGGTTCAAGCAATTCTCCTGCCCCGGCCTCCGGAGTAGCTGGGATTACAGGCGTGCACCACCATGCCCAGCTAATGTATATGAAAAACATTTATCCTTAATACTTAAATACATGCATGTTAATACAACAATGAAAAATTTCTTGTTACTCAACACATGGCAGAAATTTAAAAATTCAGCTTATATCTTGGATTGACAAGCATGTGAGAAAAATGGTAACTCTACCAAACCACTGGACTTGCATAGCCACTTTGGACAGAATTACATCAAATTAAAATTGTACTTACAAGCTGAGTGTAGTGGTGTGTGTCTTAGCTACTCAGGAGACCAATGGGAGGCTATCTTGAGACCAGGAGTTCAAGACTATTGTGGGCAACATGGACAGACCCTCTAAAATTATTTTTAAAAATTAGCCAGGTGTGGAATATGACTGTAGTCCTAGCTAAGTTAAAAGGCTGAGGTGGAGGGTCACTTGAGCCCAGAAGTTCAAGGCTGCAGTGAATTATGGTCATGCCACTATTCTCTAGCCTCAGTGACAGAGTGAGACCCATACCAAAAAAGAAAAAAAGAAAATGCTTATTTTATAACCTAGAAACTTTGTTGGTATATGATGTGGAAAGACTCTACCATACATGTTTAAGAAAACAATTTTTTTTTTTTTGCAGAATTATTTATGAAAGTGAGAAATGGAAACTCTTTGCTAATGTGATGAATAACTTTATTAGATAATGTGATGAATAACTTAGATAATGTGATGAATAAAATGGGGTAAATGCATATATTGGAATACTTTGTAGCATTTAAAAAGCATAGCTATATTTACTTATACTGACGTGGATAGAATGTAAATATTGAATGTTAAAAAATACATTTTAGAATGGCATATGTAGTTTAATGTCATTTATGTACCCAGAGCATGTAAAATAATACTATATGTCATTCAGGGATACATACACAAACACATATGTACATATGTAAATGTATATGCATGTAAAAGTATAAAAAATAGAATGGAAGAATATACACTAAACTCATGATAGCAATTTCTCTGGAGAGATGGAAGGGTGTCTGGGGGTCGTATTCAAAAATGCCATCTTCATCTTTTATATGTTATTTCTTAGGGAGAAAACAATCTTACAGCATAAATGAGTAGTTGTAGGTTCTGGTTGAGAAGGGGATATGACTATGTTACATTATTTTTAGCAATTTCCTATATGGTTTAAATCCCCCTAAAAATGTATAAGAGATGAGTTCTTAAACTAGGAACATAGATGACTAAGTTTTCTAACCTGGTAAGATGATGGTTACTGATAGAGTAAATGAAATCTGTAGATAAAGGATCTTTAGTTATCTGTTGGTTATTCAAGTAGAGATGTTTATTATACAATTGGAAATTAGTACCTATATTTTTTTAAAAAAGTAAATCAAGACTTGATATGCTGATTTTTGAATCAGTATAGTAATAGTATTGAAAGTCCTTGGCCAGGCGTGGTGGCTCACGCCTGTAATGCCGGCACTTTGGGAGGCCGAGGTGGGCGGATCACCGGAGGTCAGGAGGTGGAGACCAGCCGACTAACATGGAGAAACCCCGTGTCTACTAAAACTACAAAATTAGCTGGGTGTGGCGGTACATTCCTGTAATCCCAGCTACTCTGGAGGCTGAGGTAGGAGAATCGCTTGAACCTGGGAGGGGGAGGTTGCGGTGGGCAAAGATTGCATCATTGCACTCCAGCCTGGGCAATGAGCGAAACTCCGTCTCAGGAAAAAAAAAAAAAAAGAGAGAGAGAGAGAAAAAAGAAAGTCCTCGGTGGGGGTGGATAATACCACTCTAGAGGGAGAGAGTGGAGAATGAGGAGACAAGGCGGCTAAGGATCACACTTTGGGCGAACAGTCATGTTTAACGGTTGTGTAGAAGTGGGTGAAGACAACTGAAAAGGAATGGGAAGAAACAAAGACAGTTTACTATCATGAAAATCAAACGAAGGGAAGGATTTCAATAAAGGGATAGTCAACAATATTTGGAGAAGCAGTAAGATGGAGACTGAGAAGAGGTCACTGGATTTGGCAATTAAAAACTCAGTATTGACATTTGAAGAATTTTTCAGTGGGTAGAGTTCAGAAAGTATTGTAAGAGAAGAAAACATTAGTTAATCTAAATATTCCTTTTGGAATTAAATGAGATTTGACTAGTATATTTTCAGTAAAATTTTTATTGTAAAATTTTTTTTTTTTTTTTTTTAAAAGAGAGAGTCTTGCTCTGTGTCCCAGGCTGGAGTGCAGTGGCATGATCTCAGCTCACTGCAACCTTCGTCTCCTGGGTTCAAATGATTCTCCTGCCTCAGTCTCCCGAGTAGCTGAGACTACAGGCATGTGCCGCCACACCCAGCTAATTTTTTTATTTTTAGTAGAGACGGGGTGTCACCACATTGGCCAGGCTGGTCTCAAATTCCCAACCTCAGGTGATCCACCCGCCTCGGCCCCCCAAAGTGCTGGGATTACAGGCGTGAGCCACCGTGCCCAGCCTGTAATTTTTCATAAACATGCTAAACAAGAATTATATATGGGCCCTTGTAAAGTTTCACAAGAATTGCAAATTTTTTTCCAGTAGTTTCAAGATACTACATATTCTTCAATGATAATAAAGAACTCAAACCCTTGAAATCAGTTGTCATAAATGTTGTTTAAACTATAGAGATAATTATTTTAACTCATGTATATTTGGTGCTTAATAGATGCTATTTTAAAAAGTTGCGCCGGGCGCGGTGGCTCAAGCCTGTAATCCCAGCACTTTGGGAGGCCGAGACGGGTGGATCACGAGGTCAGGAGATCGAGACCATCCTGGTGAACATGGTGAAACCCCGTCTCTACTAAAAAATACAAAAAACTAGCCGGGCGAGGTGGCGGGCGCCTGTAGTCCCAGCTACTTGGGAGGCTGAGGCAGGAGAATGGCGTAAACCCGGGAGGCGGAGCTTGCAGTGAGCTGAGTTCCGGCCACTGCACTTCAGCCTGGGGGACAGAGCGAGACTCCGTCTCAAAAAAAAAAAAAAAAAAAAAAAAAAAAAGAGTAAAAGACAATTCCATGGAGAATGATGGCATTTAAACATATGCTGCTAAAAAAGTTGAACATCCATGTGGATAAAACCATGACACAGAACTTACCCATTATAAAAATTAACTGGGCCGGGGGTGGTAGCTCATGCCTGTAATTCCAGCACTTTGGGATGCCAAGGCAGGCAGATCACAAGGTCAGGAGATCAAGACCATACTGGTTAACACGGTGAAACCCCGTCTCTACTAAAAATACAAAAAATTAGCCAGGCATGGTGGAACTCGCCTGTAATCCCAGCTACTCGGGAGGCTGAGGCAGGAGAATCGCTTGAACCTGGGAAGCGGAAGTTACAATGAGCCAAGATGGCTCCACTGAACTCCAGTGTGACAGAGCTAGACTCTGTCTTAAAAAAAAAAAGAAAGAAAAAAAGAATTAATTAACTGAAAATAGGAAACATAAACCCAAGTCAGAAAATTATAAATGATTTACAAGAAAACTCAGAAAAAAATTTAGATGATACTGAGTTTGATGAGGAGGTTTTAGATAAAGCTACAAAAGAATGATCAATAAAAGAGAAATGATAAGTTGGAGTTTATTAAAATTTAAATTTTCTTCTTTGTGAAAGATTCTTCCAATAGAATCAAAAGACAAACTACAAACTGGAAGAAAATACTTGCAAAAAAACATATTTGATAAACACATATATCTAAAATATGTACACTAAATATAAAGAAAACAGCCAAATTTTAAAAACAGGGAAAATACCTGAACAGATACCTCACCAAAACAACATAAGATGGCAAATATAAATATGAAAAGATGCTGTACATAATTTGTTATTAGAGAATTGCAAATTAAAATACGAGTGGGCTAGCATTATACACCTATTAGAATGGCAAAAATTCCAAATACTGACAATTCAGTTACTGGTGAGATTGCAGGATAACATAGACATTTATTCAATGTGGGTGGGAAGACAAAATGAGATAGCCATTTTGAGATGATGGCAGTTTATTTCCAAAGTAAATATAGTTTTATATTACAGTACAACATTTACCCTCATAGGCTTTTAACCAACTGATTAGAAATTTTATGTCTACACAAAAATTGCATAGGAATCTTTGTAGCAACTTTATTTACAATCACGAAAACTGGAAGCAAGCAAGGTATCTTTCAAGGGAAACGGAGCAACAAACTGTGGTACAACCATACAATGGGATATTACTCAGTGATAAAAGGAAATGAGATGTGAAGCCATGAAAAGAGGTGAATGAATTTTAAATGTACACTTCTAAGTGAAAAAAATGTTAGTCCGAAAAGGCTACATACTGTATGATTCCAACTATATGAAATTCTAAAAATGGTAAAGCTATAGTAGTGATAAGAATCTCATGATTTCTGGGAGCTCCTGGGGTACAGGGGAAAGGGTTGGATAGGTGTAACAAAGGTGAATTTTAGGACAGTGATACTGTTTGCATGGTGTGGTAACAGCAGATATATGACTCAATGTGTTTGTCAAGTCCTATATAAATTTATAGCATAAAAATTTATCCTTAATGCACATAAGTATTTTAAACACATTATTAAGGAGGTTATGGAATTTCAGGATGTAATGAAATATGTGACCAAGCACTCTAATGTATGAAACAACCTCACTGAAAGGCATGGGGAAAATTGGTTGTGACCCAAGTAACTTCAGAAATGAGCAGAGTATATAAGACTAGAGTAAGAGTAACTATATATATGCACTGTATTGATGAAGTTATTTTCCATAGGGAATACAGGGTAACAATTCTGTTACTTTTGTACATATACAATTGAACTGAACTATTAAGTGTGGTTGACCATTGAACAACAGGGTTGAACTGTGAAGGTCATCTTACATGTAGATTTTTTTGAAATAAAAGTTTCACTAAGTATAACTCTTCCGCCTCCCTTCCACCTTTTCCACTTCTGCCCCTGCCATCCCTGAGACAGCAAGAGCAACCCCTTCTCCTTTAGTCTTTATTGTAAGAGTACCATATATAATGGATATAGCATACAAAACATGTGTTAATCCACTGCTATCCATAAGGCTTCCAAAATTGTAGATTATCAGTAGTTAAGATTTGGGGGAGTCAAAAGTTGAATGTGGATTTTCAACTACATGAGTTTGTCAGAATTCCTAACCCCCACATTATTCAAGGGTCAACTGTAGATGGTTATGTATAGAAACTTTAGAGATATGTGCATACACATAAGTTAGTATATATACGTATACTTCATTTGAAAGGGACTAGAAGCAATGGCACCCCAGTGACGATGTGCACAACTAGTTCCCAGATCTTGATTTATAAAGGTATTCTCTAATTAAAGAAACCTAGGCTCCTAGGAGAAATAACTGATTAGAGGACTGGTGTAGAAATATATAAGATGAGCCTGGAGTACCTTTTGGTTCCAGAAAGTGAAAAAGTTCTAAAATAAACATAACACTCACATGGGAGTCTCTCAATAAGAGAGACTTACAACTGTAAGAGACTTACAACTGTAAGTCTCTCAGTAATTAAATCTGCAAAGATTTCAACAATAAGGTAGATATAGTAATATTGTTTTATTGCCCAAAGTGCAAAATGAGTATTCATGATTCTATGCTGATATAAAAATGATTGTATAAATAAATGAATGAATAAAACACACATCTCCTATGCAAAATAATTCTAAATAACTTATGTAGATGTCCCACCCTCGAAGAAGTAGAGCATAACTTCTCACTCCTTGAGTAACCTAGGCAAAATGACTTTCTTCCAAAGGGTAAAGTGTGGGAGTATGAAAAAATCATATATTTACTCTAAAGAAGTTTGATAGGCACTACCTCAGCCATGTGATTCATCAACATCAACAGTGATAAGTCATGTTTACAGTATAGACCCTGGATATGATGTGATGAAAATAACACTTTACCTCTGGGCTCTTCTTCCTCCCACCAAATACATGTATATATATAATGTATATAAATATATACTATATATAAAATGTATATAAATATATATTATATATAATATATAAATATATAATATGAATAAATATATAAATATATAATATATAAATAATAATATATACACATACATAATTTTAGTGTAATCTTGAAAAAAACTATCAGACAAATCACAGTTAAAGGGATAGTCTACAGAATACATGACCAGTACTCCTCAAGACTGTAATGGTGGTCAAAGATAAGTCTGTAAAACTGTCACAACCTAGAGTAGCCTAAGGAGACATGACAAATAAATGCAATACTGTGTTCTCAATAGGATCTTGAAACAGAAAATAGAAGGAAATTAGATACAAACTAAGAATATCTTGATAAAATATTGACTTTAGTTAATCAAAATGTACTATTATCATTCATTAATTCTAACAGATTTTCATAATAATGTAATATGTTAATAATAGGAGGACCTAGGTGTATGATTATGTTCACATTTTTTGTAAATCTAAAATATATTGTAATTAATTACATTACTAATTTCTAACAAAATTTTTATTGAAAAGTATATAATTAGAAAAATTTGCATTATTTAAAAAATAAAATCATTTTATATGATACTTTGCAACCTTTGGATACATAAAATGACCTAACTATAGAGAAAAGATTCTGTCATAACAGATTCAGCTTTTAAACTCAATTGACTTTGTTTTCCCAGTGCCATAAGTTACTGTAGACAAAGAATATTTTGAGGATTATCTTAGTATTTGCAATCAATCTTCCAGCTTTGGGCTCCACAAAAGCAGCCTCAACGTGTAATCATTTTTTTTCCTTTCTTCCCTCCCTCCCTCCCTCCTTCCCTCCCTCCCTCCTTCCCTCCTTCCCTCCTTCCCTCCTTCCCTCTCTCCATGCCTGCCTGCCTTTTTTTTTTTTTTTTTTTCCCCCCCGGAGTCTCCCTCTGTCTCCCAGGCTGGAGTGCAGAGGCGCCATCTTGACTCACTCCAACTTCCCAACTTCCGCCTCCCGGGTTCAGGCCATTCTCCTGCCTCAGCCTCCGAGTAGCTAGGGGTACAGACGCCCGCCACCACGCCCGGCTAATTTTTTGTATTTTTAGTAGAGACGGGGTTTCACCCTGTTAGACAGGATGATCTCATCTCTTGACCTCGTGATTCGCCCGCATCAGCCTCCCAAAGTGCTAGGATTACAGTCATGAGCCACTGCACCCAGCCAACGACGTGTAATCATTTCTTTAAATATTTGATTTTACATCAGCATGACTAATAAAGCAAGGCAAGAGATGTGTGACTGTGTTCTTCTTTGAATACTCTTTTAACCAAAGATATTAGAAAATCCCCTAGATATTCAAGAAACCACAGATTAGTCAATTTACTAGATTTGTTACTTTCTATTTTCTGTAGGAATTTTCTCTGAACGTTTATTAAGCTTTAACATCTAACCGATTTTACTGATCGTACTACATGTTACAAAGTCATCACAACCTGATTATATTTCTATCTTTATCTTTAAAAATAGCAAGTACAAAAGACAATTATAAATAGAAGTCAATTAGACTTCTGACACTATCAAATTTTCAGTTCCGTAAAAATAAAATAGATTTGACTTTAAGAATGTGTGATAGAATGTCGCAAACTAATTTACCTTTTTTTTTTTTTTTTTTTTTAAATAAACACATTAATCCAAAAGTAGTTCAAATGTGAATGTGGAAGCCAGGGACAAGTAGGGCAACATAAAATTATAAAGGTGAATAGAATTGGTAGTGAACAAATTTTATACAGCGTCTATTAAAATGTCTTTTGTTCATTTCCTCTGGGTTAAGCAGTCAAGATGTAATTTGAACATACTGATGCCAATAAGAGGGATGATGTGCATAGTAAATGAATCCAAAATTTCTATTTTTTTTCTTTAAACTGTTTTTATTTGAATAGTTTTAGAAATACAAGTGGTTTTGGTTACATGGATGAATTGTAGAGTGGTGATGTCTGGGTTTTCAGTGTACCCATCACTCAAATAGCGTATGTTGTACTCAAAAAGTGTTATTTCTTGTTTTTAAGATTTATTTTTCCCTTAACTTTTATTTTAAGTTCTGGGAAACCTATGCAGGTTGTGCAGGTTTGTTACATACGTAAATGTGGGCCATGGTGGTTTGCTGCACGGATTATCCGATCACCTCTGTGTTAAGGCCAGCATCCGTCAATTATTCTTCCAGATGCTCTCCCTCCCACTCCCACCCCCTTCCCCGCCATGTGTCCATGTGTTCTTATCATTCAGCTCCCACTTATAAGTGACAACATGTGGTGTTTGGTTTTCTGTTCCTGCTTTAGTTTGCTGAGTATAATGGCTCCCAGCTCCATCTGTGTCCCTGCAAAGGACATGATCTCATTTCCTTTTATGTATTCCATGGTATATATGGACCACATTTTTATTATTCAGTCTATCATTGATGGACATTTGGGTTGATTCCATGTCTTTTCTATTGTGAGTGGTGCTACAGTAAACATAAGCATGCATGTATCTTTGTAATAGAATGATTTATATTCCTTTGAGCATATACCCAGTAATGGGATTGCTGAGTCAGATGGTATTTCTGCCTCTAGATCTTTGAGGAATTGGCACACTGTCTTCCACAAATGGTTGAACTAATTTACACTCCCACCAACAGTGTAAAAGTTTCCCTTTCCTTTGCAATCTCACCAGCATCTATTGTTTTTGGACTTTTTAATAATCAGCACTCTGACTGGTGAGAGATAGTATCTCATTGTGGTTTTGATTTGTATTTCTCTAATGATCAGTGATGTTGAGCTTTTTTTCATATATTTGTTGGCCACATGTATGTCTTCTTTGGGAGAATTTCTGTTTATGTCCTTTGCCCACTTTTTAATGGAGTTGTTTGTTTTTTTCTTGTAAATTTGTTTAAGTTCCTTGTAGACTGGATATTAGACCTTTGTCAGCTGGATACATTACAAAATATTTTTCCATTCTGTAGGTTGTCTGTTCGCTGTAATGATGGTTTCTTTTACTGTGCAGAAGTTCTTTAGTTTAATTAGATCCCATGTCAAGTTTTGTTTTTGTTGCAATTGCTTTTGACGTTTTCATTATGAAATTTTTGTTCATCCCTATGTCCTGAAAGTTATATGTCCTAGATCTTTTTCTAAGGTTTTTATAGTTTTGTGTTTTACATTTAAGTCTTTACTCCATGTTGAGTTAATTTTTGTATAAGATGTAAAGAAGGGGTCTGGTTTCAATTTTCTGCATATGGCTAACCAGTTCTCTCAGCACCATTTATTAAATAGGGAGTCCTTTCCCCATTGCTTGTTTATGTCAGGTTTGTTGAAGATCAGATTGTTGTAGGTGTGAGGTCTTATTTCTGAGTTCTCTATTCTGTTCCACTGGTCTATGTGTCTGTTTTTGTACCAGTACCATGCTGTTTTGGTTACTGTAGCTTTGTAGTATAGTTTGAAGTTGTGTAGCATGATGCCTCCACTTTTGTTCTATTTGCTTAAGATTGTCTTGGCTATATGGGCTCTTTTTTGGTTTGGCTGTTGGCCTGTTGTTGATGTATAGATATAGAAATGATAGCAATTTTTCACATTGATTTTGCATCCTGAGACACTGCTCAAGTTGCTTCTCAGTCTAAGATGCTTTTGGACTGAGACAATGGGATTTTCTTAGTATAGGATCATGCCATCTGCAAATAAAGATAATTTTACTTTCTCTCTTCCTATTTAAATATCTTTTATTTTTTTCTCATACCTGATTGCACTGGCCAGACTTTTCAATACTGTGTTAAATAGGAGTGGTGAAAGAGGTCATCCTTGCCTTGTGCTGTTTTTCTTGGGGAATGTTTCAGCTTTTGTCTATTCACTGTGATATTGGTTGTGGGTTTTTCATATATAGCTCTTATTATTTTGAGGTAATTTTCTTCAATACCTAGTTTATTGAGAGTTTTTAACATGAATGGATGTTGAATTTTATCAAAGGCCTTTTCTGCATCTATTGAGTTAATCATGTGGTTTTCATCTTTAGTTCTGTTTATATATTAAATTAAATTTTTCAATTTGTGTATGTTGAACCAACCTTGCATCCTGGGGATGAAACCGAACTTGACCATAGTGGAAAGGCTTTTTACATGCTGCTGGATTCGGTTTGCCAGTATTTTGTTGGGGATTTTTGCATTGATGTTCATCAGGGATATTGGCCTGAAGTTTTTGTTGTTGTTGTTGTTTCTCTGCCAGGTTTTTGTATCATGATCATGCTGGTCTCATAAAATAAGTTAGGGTGGAGTCCCTCCTTTTCAATTGTTTGGAATCCTTACAGTAGAAATAGTACTAGCTCTTCTTTGTACCTCTGGTAGAATTCAGCTGTAAATACTTCTGGTCCTGGACTTTTTCTGGTTGGTAGGCTATTTATTACTGCCTTAATTAATTTCAGAACTCATTATTGATCTATTCAGAGATTCAATGTCTTCTTGATTCAGTCTTGCCAGGATGTATGTGTCCAGGAATTTATCCATTTCTTCCAGATTGTCTTTTTTTTCTTTTTTTTTTTTTTAGATGGAGTCTCGCTCTGTTGCCCAGGCTGGAGTGCAGTGGTACAATCTCGGCTCACTGCACGGTCCGCCTCCCGGGTTCATGCCATTCTCCTGCCTGAGCCTCCCGAGTAGCTGGGATTGCACGCACCCGCCACCAGGCCTGGCTAATTTTTCTATTTTTAGTAGAGACGGGGTTTTACCGTGTTAGCCAGGATGATCTCAATTTCCTGACCTCATGATCTGCCCGCCTCAACTTCTCAAAGTGCTAGGATTACCGGTGTGAGCCCCTGCACCTGGCCTCTTCTAGATTTTCTAGTTCACATGCATAGAGATGTTTATAGTATTCTCTGATGGTTGTTTGTATTTCTGGTGGGTTAGTTGTGATATCCCTCTTGTTGATTCTGATTTTGTTTATTTGATTCTTTTCTGCTTTCTCCTTTATTAGTCTAGCTAGTGATCTATTTTATTAATTTTTTTTCAAAAAACATCTCCTGGATTCATTGATTTTTGAAGGTTTTTTTGTGTGTCTACCTTCTTCTGTTCCACTCTGATCTTGACTTTTCTTGTTTTCTGCTAGCGTTAGGATTTGTTTTCTCTTGGTTCTCTAGTTCTTTTAGTTATGATGTTACATTGTTAATTTGAGATCTTTCTAGCTTTTGGATCTCGGTGTTTAGTGCCATACATTTCCCTCTTAACACTGCTTTAGCTGGATCACAGGGATACTGGTATGTTGCCTTTGTTTGCATTAGTTTCAGAGAAGTTCTTTATTTCCGCCTGATTTTCATTATTTACCCAGGAGTCATTCAGGAGCAGGTTGTTCAAATTCCATGTAGTTGTGTGGTTTTGAGTGAATTTTTTAATCTTGAGTTCTAACTTGATTATCCTGTGGTCTGAGAGACTGTTTTTTATGATTTCAGTTATTTTGCATTTGCTGAGGAATGTTTTACTTTTGATTATGTGATCAGTTTTAGAGGAAGTGCCATGTGGCAATGTGAAGAATATATATTCTGTTGTTTTTGAATGGAAAATTCTGTAGATATCTATCAGGTCCACTTGATCCAGAACTCAGTTCAGGTTCTGAATATGTTTGTTAATTTTCTGTCTTTATCATCTGTCTAATATTGTCAGTGGGGTGTTAAAGTCTACCAATATTACTGTATGGAAGTCTAAGTCTCTTTGTAGGTCTCTAGGAACTTGCTTTATAAACAGGGTGCTTCTGTATTGGGTGCATATGTATTTAGAATAGTTAAGTCTTCCTGTTAAATTGAACCCTTTACTGATATGTGATGCTCTGTTTTGTCTTTTTTTGATTTTTGTTGGTTTAAAGTCTATTCTGTCAGAAACTAGGATTAAGACTCGTGCTTTTTTCTGTTTTCCATTTGCTGTATAAATTTTCCTCAATCTTTTTAGTTTGAGTGTATGTGGATCTTTACATGTGAGACAGGTCTTTTGAAGACAGCATACTGATGAGTCTTGGCTCTTTATCCAGTTTGCCATTTTGTCTTTTAATTGGGTCATTTAGCCAATTTACATTTAAGGTTAGTATTGTTATGTGTGATTTTGATCCTGCTATCATGATGCTAGCTTGTTATTGTGGAGACTGGTTTATGTGGTTGCTTCATAGTCGCACTGGTCTGTGAACTTCAGTGTGTTTTTGTAGTTGCTGACAATGGCTTTTTGTTTCCATATCCCTTCAGTAGCTCTTGCAGGGCAGGGATGGTGATGACAAATTCCCTCAGCATTTGCTTATCTTAAAATAATCTTATTTCTCCTTCTCTTATGAAGCTTAGTTTGGCCAGATACGAATTTCTTGGTTGGAAATTCTTTTCTTAAGAATGCTGAATATTGGTTGCCAATCTCTTCTGGCTTGTAAGGTTTCTTCTAAGATGCCCACTGTTAGTCTAATAGACTTCCTTTTGTAGGTTACCTGGCCTTTCCCTCTGGCTGATCTTACCATTTTTTCTTTTATTTCCACCTTGGAGAATCTGGTGATTATGTGTCATAAGGCTCATCTTCTTGCAGAGTATCTTACTGGGATTCTCTGGATTTCCTGAATTTGAATGTTGGTCTATCTTGCTAGGTTGAAGAAGGTCTCCTGGATGATATATTTAAGTATGTATTTCAACTTGGTTCTGGTCTTCCTGTCTATTTCAGTGCTGCAATGAGTCACAGTTTCGTGGTTTTTTTTTTTTTTTTTAAACATAATCCCAAATTTCTCTGAGGTTTTCTTTATTTATTTTCATTCTTTATTCCCTGTTATTGTCTGCCTGTTTTATTTCAGAAAGATAGTCTTTAGGCTCGGAGATTCTTTCCTCCACTTGGTCTATTCTGCTATTGATGCTCGTGATTGCATTTGATGTTCTGTGTTTTCGAATTCCATCAGGTTGGTTATTCTCCTCTCTAATCTGCTTATTCTGGTTATAATCTCCCGTATTGTTTTATCATGATGCTTAGCTTCTTTGCTTTGGATTACAACATGCTCCTTTAGCTCAGCAATGTTCATTGTTACCCACCTTCTGAAGCCTACTTCTGCCAGTTCTGCCATCTCTGCCTCAGTCTAGTCCTCTGACCTTGCTGGAGATGTGTTACAGTCATATGGAAGAGAAGAGGTACTCTGGATTTTTTACTTTTCAGCGTTTTTTCATGGATTCTTTCTCATCTTGGTAGGCTTATCTACCTTTTATATTTGAGATTGCTGACTTTTAAATGGTTTTTTTATGGGGTTTTTGTTGTTGTTGTTGTTAATATTATTGTTATTTTCTGTTTGTTTGTTTCTCTTTTAACAGTCAGGCCAGTCTTCCATAGGTCTCCTGTGGTTTGCTAGGGGTCCACTCCAGTCCCTGGAGGCCTTGTTTTCCCATACCTGGAGGTATCACCAGTGAAGTCTGTGGAACAGAAAAGATGGCACCCTATTCCTTCCCCTGAGAGCTCCATTTCAGGAGGGTACTGACCTGTTGCTGGCCCAAACACTCCTGTACATAGTGTGTGGAGACCCCTGTTGGGAGGACTCATCCAGTCACGAGGAACAGGATCAGGGACCCACTTAAAGAAGTAGTCTGGCTGCTTGTTGATAGAGCAGCTGTGCTGTATTGTGGGGGAAATCTTCTCGTTCAGACCAGCTGGACTCTCCAGAGCTGGCAGGCTGGAACGTGATTATTTTTATTGGTGGTAAAATAACTATGAAAATTAGAAAAGCTCACTTTGGATTAAAAATCACATTATTGGCTTGCTTTGTTAACTAGAGTAAATGATTGAATCTCTTTATACCTCAGTTATCTCAGAGGTTAAAAAATGAATTATATTTTTAATATATGCAGAAAACAGGCAGGATGAGTTAAGGCTCAGATTTTTCAAGACTGATTACATAAAGTTCAGTTTATCATATTTTCTGTTAGAAGAGTATCTTATCATAGGTTGCACTTTCTTTTGAGAGGAAAACAATTCACATGTTGGTAAATTCACCTAAGAAATATAAAAAATGTGATAACTCAATGTAAGCTGGTGAGAAATTATGAAAATATGTTATTAGTAGTAGTGCACTATTTGATGTTAAAGCCACATAATGTTATAACTTCAGATTGCCAGTGGCCTAATAAGAAGCATTTATAAGCTTGAATCATCCCAGCTGTAAACTCACAGAATTAATATTCTTCTGCCTTTGGCTTTACTCTGTGTTATAAAAGTGTAATATGTCTCACATTCCTAGCTGAGACTCTACTATTCTTCTTTTTCAACATCTTCATGTTTCCACCCCCCAGTGCCCATTAGTATTATCACAGAAGCATTGTACTGCTGGAGAGTCAGCACTATCCATATACCTGGGTAAAATGTGTCCTTGCCCTGAGCCCTGCATTACTGAAGGTCTGCTTTTGTTTTTCACTGAATGTCCTTCTCCTGATGATGTGATGGAAACAAACTCACTGGAAGTCTATTTATCCAATTCTCAATGTTATACTAGGAGACTGGAACAAAGCTAGAGATTGTATTAAAGGCATAGTTTTTCTTTTTTCATTTTTGTCTCACTTGCTAAACATCAAAAGCAACTTACTGCCATTTTAGAGTGTACTCTTTAGACTATCAACTAATTCTTGAAAGGAAATCCCACATGTATTAAAAAATAAAATTATTTTATAAGATTCTGCTGCAGTTGTTTCAATAGTACATTATAAAGTTACTGATGTCAACTTTCTACTTCACAAATGGGCAATGATAATGTAGTACATGTTTGCTGTGTACTTATTTTGTTTGTTGGTTTTCCAACAACTGGATTGGTCTCGTTCATAACTCCCAAGTATGGATTGGTGGGTTTAAAACAAGAAAACAAACAACTAAAAAATTGTTCATTAATGGTATCTTGGTCTCTTCAAGTTAACAGTCTCTGGATTTTTCCATGTTTCTACCATAGTCTTCTCTACATGGGCAGTAGTTACCAAGAGTGGTTTATATAACTCCACAGAAGTCAGTGAAAGATGAAGTGTATTCAGTTAGGGACCTCATAATTTCTTGCTCTTCTCTGATGCAAAATGGCTGATCAGTTTTGATCCCTTAATTCGTGTTTGTCAAGTTATGGTTCGTTTTAGCAAAACTTTTGAGATGTGACACTGATTACTGAAGCCTGGCAGCATAGAAATCTGCTTCTGGATTCAAAGGACCTTCACATTTTGGCCCTTTTAACCTTAGAATTCCATGCTGCCTTCTTATAGCATTTAGGAATTTCTTGATCAACTTTAACCACTTGCAAATAAGGGGAATAAGTAAAACTACCTTACCTTACTCTTCCTGCACAATAGTGCCCACTTCATGCTAAATGGAGCTAAGTGTTGGTAAATCTATCAGCGATGAAGGGCACTAATCCAGTTGTATTTCCTCCAAACAAACACGCACATTTGTAGAACAACCTTTTCAAATTTCAGAGATTAGGACCATAGTCCGATCTGACTCTCTTACCCTACTACAACTTCTGTCCTCCTTCAATACTTGAAAAGTGATGGAAGAAGCAGTTTTGCTTCTTCTGATTTTAAAGGAACTTCCTATCTCATGTTCTATTCCCTACCGAAATGGTCCTCACCCTGTTCTTTTCTGTAGCAATATAATTGAAAATGGGGTAAGGAGAAAAAATATTTACTACTGAGGGAAGAAGCATTACATGTACCACATTGCCCAGTAGTGAAAACACCCAGTTCGTTTTCCTCCTTGAGACTATAACATATATTTAATATGAATTAAGATATAATTGATATTTTATAATCATTGTTTAAAAGTTAATGCCTCTATCTGGGTCATTTGTGGGTTAGCTTCTATGGACTATTTTTTCTCCTAATTATGTATCGAAATTCCCATTTTTCCATACGTCTCACTTTCTACTTTTTTTCCTGGAAATGGGTATAAAATAAAAGTATAAAGGGAACTAATATATGACTTCTAAAAATAGGTATTCCCAAACTCCTAAGTCTTCTCTTTTGTGTGGTAGCTACAATGCAGAGCTAAACTTCCAGATTGTACCATTTAGGAGCTGCCTTCATTAGATTACTTTTACCCATTGCTACCACAAATCCCGTTCTCTCACATTATAGTTTCTGGGACTGATCTTTTTAATCTTGTAAATATTTGAACTGGAATGTTATTGGAGAGCTCTCATAGAACTTTGTATCTGGGTCTATGAGTGAATCTCTCTGAAAATCATCAAGACTTCATAAATTCTCTCTGATTTCCAGCCACTGCTACTATTTCAGCCAAATTCAGGAAGGGGGATTTGTTAGGTTGAATAATTTTATTTTGAAGCTTTTTGTACTCTAATCTTTCTGGCTATTTCAAATTTTTACTACAATTTCTGTGTCGTCCACTACCTATCTGAACTACCTATAAGAAAAATAGTTTGTTTGTTTGTTTTTTCTCAACTATGAAAGCATCTGCTACTCTGTGTTCACCTGTGGAAGAGGTTTTCCTCTCTGGAATCAGAACCTTGGGTTACCTTGAAGCCACAACTCTTCCGATTTAAAAGGATAATATTTATTTCATCCATTTTTTTTTCTTTTTGCTACCATGAGAACACAGGCCTTCCCATCACTCTACATCTTAACAAGAAATAGAATCACTTAAGAATATTTTAAAGTACAATATATGTAAAATTATTTTTATTTCTATGTACTTTTAACTCTGAATTTCACAGAGCTGCTGAATTGTAAAAGTCCTTGTGTGTGTGTGTGTGTGTGTGTGTGTGTGTATGTGTATGTGTATGTTTTTACTTGTCACAGGTGAATGAAAAACTTTACACTTGTCTTAAAATTGAGTTGGTATAAGTAATTATATCTAAATGGAAGATTTAGTTTTAACACCCCATTTAATTTGCCCCATGCATTCAATGACAATATTAACACACAACTTTTCGGAGGAAATGATAGACATGAACATGATTGAATATGATATTCAAAATGTTAAGAGGGAAGAAACTTGCAGCTTAGAATTTTAGCAAATTGTTTCAAAAAGTGAATGTAAAATAAAATAAGACATACGTATACACATATATTTCTGTATATGATAAACACACATACATATTTATATGAGAGATATATACCTGAAAAAAAAATCAGATAATACATTTAGGAAAAAATGAAGAATACATACAAGATAAATATTTTGTTAAATCTAAATTGATTAACTGCTTAAAACAATGAGAGTAACATCTGATAGAACTTAAAGCATATGCCAGCAAGATAGTATAAGTTCAGAGAAAGAGAAAGATAATGATCTAAGGTCTTGCAATTTTCAGATTAAGGTATAAATATTTTTATTAGACTTTGATAAGACAACAGTATACAATCTATTCTGGTAATGACAACAATAATGCTAAAAGAATAGGTAAATATAAAAAGACTAGAATGGGAAAGAAAAATATATATTTTTATTTCAACTTTTATTTTTCATACTTGGAGTATATGTGCAGATTCGTTACATGGGAATATTGTTTGTTGCTGAGGTTTGGAGTATGGATCCTGTCACCCAGGTAATGAGCACAGTACCTGATAGGTCATTTTTCTAACTCACTTCCCCACTTCCCACTACTCTAGTAGACCACAGTGTCTATTGTCCCCATATTTATGTCAATATGTGCTCAATGTTTAGCTCCCACTTATAAGTGACAACATGTGGTATTTGATTTACTGTTCCTGTGTTAATTTGCTTAAGATAATGGCCTCCAGCTCCATGCATGTTCTTGCAAAGGACATGATTTTATGCCTTTTTATGGCTGCATAGTATTCCTTGGTGTACATGTACCATATTTTTCTTATCCAATCTACCATTGATGGGCAATTCCATATCTTTGCTACAGTGAACATGCAAATGCATGTGTCTTTTGGGTAGTTATTTATTCTCTTTCAGATATATATCCAGTAATGGGATTGCTGGGTTGAATGATAATTCTGTTTTAAGTAATCTGATAAATCTCCAAACTGCTTTCCACAGTGACTGAACTAATTTACATGCCCACCAAAAATGTATAAGCATTTCCTTTTCTCTGCAGCTTCTCCAACATCTGTTTGTTTGGTGTTTTTTTTTTTTTTTTTTTTTTTTTTTTTTTTTTGTCTTTTTAATAATAGACACGCTGACTGGTGTGAGATAGTATCTTATTGTGGTTTTGAATTGAATTTCTCTTATGATTAGTGAAACTGAGCATTTTTTCGTATGTTTGTTGGACACTTATATGTCCCATTTTAAGAAGTGTCTGTTCATGTCCTCTGTCCATTTTTTAATGGGGTTGTTTTTCACATGTGGATTTGTTAAAGTTTCCTGCAGATTCTAGATTTTAGGCCTTTTTCAGATACATGGTTTTCAAATATCTGTAGGTCATTTGTTCTGTTGACAGTTTATTTTGATGTGCAGAAGCTCTTTGGTTTAAGTTTCACTTTATATATTTCTTATTTATTTATTTACTTATTTATTTTATTATTATTGTTATTATTATTATTTTTTTTTTTTTGCAATTGCTTTTGGGGACTTAGTCAAAGACTCTTTACCAAGGCCAATGTTGAAGAGTATTTTCTAGGTTGTCTTCCAGAATTTGTATACTTTGAGGTCTAATGTTTAAATCTTTGATCCATTTAGAGTTCATTTTTGTATATGATGAAAGGTAGGGGTTGAGCTTCAGTCTTCTGCATATGGCTAGTCAGTTATTCCAGCACTGTTTATTGAATAGGGAGCCCTTTCTCCATTGCTTGTCTTTGTTGGCCTCATCAAAGATCAGATAGTTGTAAGTGTGTGGCTTTATGACTGAGTTTTCTATTCTGTTCCATTGGTCTATCTGTCTGTTCTGGTACCATGCTGATTTGGTAACTGTGGCTTTATAGTATTGTTTGATGTTGAGTAGTGTGATGCCTCCAGCTTTGTTATTTTTGCTTAGGATTCCTTTGGCTATTCAGCCTCATTTTTTATTCCATCTGAATTTTAGAATAACTTTTTCTAATTCTGTGAAGAATGACATCACTAGTTTGATGGGAATAGCATTGAATCTGTAAATTGCTTTGGGCATTATGGCCATTTTATAATATTGATTTTTCCTATCCATGAGCATAGAATGATTTTGCATTTATTTGTGTCATATCTGATTTCTTTCAGCAGCATTTTGTAGTTTTCTTTGTAGAGCTCTTTTTCCTCCTCCTTGGTTATCTGTTTTCTTAGATATTTCATTTTCTTTGTGACTATTACAAGTTTAATTGTGTTATTGATTGCACTCTCAGTGTGAATATTGTTGGTGTATAGAAATGCTACTGATTTTTGTACATTTATTTTGTATTCTGAAACTTTACTAAAGTAACTTATCTATTCTAGGAGCCTTTTTGCAGAGTCTTTAGTATTTTCTAGCAGCAAAAAGAGATAGTTTGACTTCTTCTTTTAATATTTTGATGCCTTTTAATTTTTTCTCTTGTCTGATTGCTCTGTCAAGGACTTCCAGTACTGTATTGAATAGAAGTGAATAGATTGGACATCCTTGTCTTGTTCCAGTTTTCAAGAAAAATGGTTTGAGCTTTTGCCAATTCAGTATGACATTGGCTGTCATAGAAGGCTCTTATTATTTTTAGGTATATTCCTTTAATGCCTACTCTTTGGAGGTTTTTTATCTAAAATATATGTTGAATTTTATCAAAAATGTTTTCTGCATTTATTGAGATGATCGTATGATTTTTGCTTTTGATCCTGTTTATGTAGTGAATCACATTCATTGATTTACATGTGTTGAACCAGACTTGCATCCCAGGAATACAGCCAACTTGCTTACTTGATTGTGTTGTATTAACTTTTTGATGTGCTACTGGATTTATTTTGCTGGTATTTTGCTGCAGATTTTTGTGTCTAGGTTCATGAGAGATATTGGTCTGAAATTTTCTTTTTTCATTGTGTCTTTGCCGGATTTTGGTATCAGACTGATGCTAATTTCATAGAATGAATTAGGAAGAGGCCCTTCTTCCTCAACTTTTTTTTGAAATGTTTAATATAATTGGTATCAGTTCTTCTTTGTAAGTCTAGTAGAATTCAGTGCTGTGAATCTATCTGGTCCAGGGCTTTTTTTGGTTGGTTGGTGGGTTCTTTATCATTGAGTCAATTTTAGAAGTTGATATTAGTCTATTCAGGATTTCATTCTCTTCCTGATTCAATTTTGGGGGCCATTGTGCTTCCAGAAATTTATCCTTTTCTTCTAAATATCCTAGATTATGTGCATAGTGTTGTTCATAGCAGTCACAGAGATTCTTTTGTATTTTTGTTGGATCAATTGTGTTATTACCTTTGTTGATTCTGATTGTGCATATTTAGATATTTGGATCTTTCTTTTTCTTTGCTAATCTAGCTCTGGGCCTATTCAATCTTATTGACTTTTGTCAAAGAACAACCTCTTTGTTTTATCGATCTTTTGTACAGATTTTTGCATAGTGATATCACTAAGTTCTTCTCTAACTTTATTTATTTCTTTTCTTCTACTAGCTTTGAGATTGGTTTGCTCTTTTTTCTACTTCCTTTAGGTGTAAAGTTACACTATTAATTTAAGGCCTTTATAAATTCTTAATGAAGGCATTTAGGCTGGCCTATAAACTTTCCTCTTAACACTGCTTTGACTGTATCCAAGAAATTTTAGTAAATTTCCTCTCTCCCTCATTAATTTCAAAGAATTTTAAAATTCCTACCTTAATTTTGATATTCATCCAGGAATTACTCAGGAGTAAGTTGTCTAACTTCCATGTATTTGTGTAGTTTTTAGATAGCTTGGTACTGATTTTATTTATTTGTTTTTGAGATGGAGTCTCGCTCTGTCACCAGGCTGGAGTGCAGTGGCACAATCTTGGCTCACCATAACCCCCACCTCCCAAGTTCAAGTGATTCTCCAGCCTCAGTCTCCCGAGTAGTTGGGATTACAGGCATGCGCCAGCACGCCCAGCTAGTTTTTGTATTTTTAGTAGAAATGGGGTTTCACCACGTTGGCCTGGATGGTCTCGATCTCTTGACCTCATGATCCACCCATCTCGGCCTCCCAAAGCTCTGGGATTACAGGTGTGAGCCACCACGCCTGGCCTGGTATTGATTTCTATTCTTATTGCACTGTGGTTCAAGATTTTGCTTGGTATGATTTCATTTTTTTTGAATTTATTGAGGCTTGATTTATGACTATTTTATCTTAGAATATGTTCTACATGCAGTTGAGAAGAATGTATATTCTGTAATTGCTGGGTGGAATTCTCTGTAGATGTTTGTTAGATCCAATTGGTCAAGTCCTAAATTTAAGATAAATACGCAAGAAGGAGAATAAATAAAATATACTGAAATGGTTGATTTAAACCTTAAATTATCAGAAATTACATTAAATAAAATAGAAATTTATGGTTCAATTAACAGAAACTAATTATCACACTTAAGAGAATCAATTTTATTTTATGAAAATAAATATATAATATAAAATAATAACACTTAAAGTAAAGAGAGAAAATCCAATACCTTGCAAATACTACCTGCTATAGCCTGAATGTTGGTGTCCTTCCAAAATTCATATACAGGGACCTAATTCCCAATGTAATATTGTTAAGAGGTGGTGCCTTTGGGAATTTAAGTCATAAGAGCTCCACTCTCATGAGTGTGATTAGTGGCCTTATAAAAGAGACTTAAACTAGCTCCATCCCCTCTTCCACCACGTAAGAGTACAGTAAAAGTTGCTATCTATGAAGCAGAGGGCAAGCCTTCACCAGACACCAAAGCTGCTGGCACTTTAATCTTGGACTTTTCACCTTCCAGTTGTAAGAAATAAATTTCTGTTGTTTATAAACAACCCAGTCTTAAGATATTTAATTATAGCTTCCTGAACAAACTAAGACATTAACCAAAGGAAATTGATAGAGTGGTACATCAGATACAGTTGAATTTAAATAAAAAGAGTAAAGATAGAGGGAAATTTCATTATGGTAAACTATTTAATCAAGAAAGTAAAAACAGTTTTAAATCTGTATTCTTATAATATCCTACTACCACAACAGATAAAGTTTGAAAAAAAATAGATAAATATAAAAACCTACAATTATAGTGGGAGACTTAACATACCTTTTTCAGTAGCTGGTATGGCAATTATACCAAAAATGTGTGGGAATATAAATATTTGAACACATTGATATGAAAATCAATACAATTTTCATCTATGGAAGCCTACTTCAACAATTGCAGAAAACACATCTTTTTTGTGTGCTCATGAAGCATTAATAAAACATTACCATATGTTATTCCAGTAAGCAAATGTTGACATAGTTCAAAGTTTTAAATCTTTCATAATTATTCAAATTACAGAACAATGGAAGATAGAAAGGCATAACTAAATATAACTTAAGAACCACCATATGTTTACGAATGTAAATGCTTTCTTCTAAATAGTCCATAGCTCAGGGAAAAAGTCACAATGGTAATTAGAAAATATTTTCTACTAAATAGTACAAGAATACATAATGTATTCAAATTATGGGGTGCAACCAAAGTTATGTCAGATTGAAATGAATGTATTAAAAAACAAGAAAGCCAGGAAATAGATTATGTAGGAATCCATCTCAAAATAGCAGGAAAAAAAGACCAAATTTAACTCAATAAAAGAATTGAGAATAAACAAAAGGAAAAATGCAACACATTTATAAAAAGAAATGCTTAAGAAAAGTTGGGTTTTTTTTTAATAGACAGGAAAAACTGATGACTCTTCAATAGATAAGAATGAACAAAGAGGGAGAGAGGGACAAAGACAAAGAGTGGAGATTAAATAGACAATATCAATAAGAAATAAGGGATATGACTGTGGATATTAGAGATATTTTAAAAATCAAAAAGGAATCTTGCAAAAAACGAATGCCAATGAATTTTAAAGTTAAAAAGTAAAAATTCGTATAAGAATAAAGGCATAACAATAAAAAATGACAGAAAAAAAGGGATATTCTTATTTGAACTATTACATATTAATGTAACAGAATCTTGACCAGAAAAATGAAGCCACAAAGATACATTAAGGTTAAGGTGTCAGAGTAGGTGACAATTTCAAATAGAAGAAACAAATAATGGCCAACCCACATGAACTATTTCAGAGAAGAGATTCAGTATTCCTCACAATACAGTCTTTCTAAAGACAGTATTTCCTTGATATAAAAATCTGAGGTCATCATTTAGAAATTGTTTTATTATCACAAGCATAGTTGCAAAATCCAAACAAAATGTAAGCAAATTAAATATACTGATAAATAAAATGCACAACACACACAAAAAAAGGCTTATTCAAGAAATGCTAGACAAATGCTATTCTATAGATAGCATAATATTACAGCAAACATTACTCTGCATGATGAAATTCTGAATTTCCTCTAAGATTAGGAATGAACATGAAAGCCTATTGTCATCATTTCTAGTTGATATTGCATTGGCAGTGCTAGCCAGTGGAATTATAAGAAAAACACAATAAATCATATCAATAAAGATTAAAAGGCCATAATGAATAATATAGATGTTTCTATATATAGTTGATCCAAACACCCTATAAGCTAATCGTTAGGTCTAATAAATGAGTTTTAAATGACTTTTACAATATTTCTAGATATAAGATCAATAAAATCTTGATTGCATTTCTAGGTTCTAACCAAACAAGAATACACACATTCACACACACACACACAACCATTTGGAACAGCATTAAAAGATCAAATACCTAGAAATATGTAAATAAGGATAAGATGTGAAAGACTTCTGAAAATATAAAATATTGAGGACATTTGTTTTAAATAATTAAACACATAGGGAAATATGCCACATCTATAGATTGAAAGACTTAGTATTGGAGAGATAACAGTTCTTTAATATTGATCTATAGAATCCAAGAACACCTGAACAAATGTGTGAGTAACTTTTATTAAAATTGGCAAATATTTAAATTATTAGAAACCCAAAAGCCAAGAATAGTATATCTTTTAAAGGAAAGGGGAAAAAAATGTATAACGTTATTCTACTGAATATCAAGACTTAATATAAAAGGAAAGTTATTATGATAGTGTAATATTCACGCGAGGTTAAAAAAAAAAGAACCATCAGATGGAATGGTGAGCCTGAAATGCCTCATGTGAACTTTTCCTTCATGCAAAGATGACACAGCAGAGCAGTAGAGAATAAACTATTTTATAAATGTTTTGTCAATTGGGTTGCCATATAGAAAATTATCTGTAGCAGGCCCAAATTGGACACAGCCCAAATGGTTAACAAAAGTAGAATATGAGCTTGAATTGCCACGTGTTTAAAAACCGTATATGAGAATGAACTAAACGAATATGCACTACTTGAATGGTCTCACAAACATAATGTTGGGTGAAATAAGCCATAACAAAATAATGAATGCTAAATGGTTATATTTATATAGAGACCCAGAATAAGCTAAACTAACCATACATTTTTTAAGTGAAGATACTGATGTTGAAAGGGAGGCAGGGAGGCAGAGGCTTCCAGTTTGATGGCAGTATTTCCTTTTTTGACCTGGGTGGCAGTCACAGGAGTGTATTAATTTGGGAAAAATTTGTTGAATTGTACACTTAGAATTTGTGCATTTTTCAAAATATATTTTCAAGTAATTTAACATTTATAGTTCTATATACTAAGTTTTGCTGTTTTATGACTATACATGTAAAACGTTTTAGGTTTTCTATATTCCACAAACAAAAGGCACTATTAGACATAATTCCACAAGTATTATTATTAGGCTGTGGGTATATTTGCATGAATAAAATGAATTAAGCATATACAAGAAAAGATGTATTTTTAGACAAGTCAAAACAAATGTGAATCTAACCACTATAACTCTTTCCACAGGATACAGATAAAATCATTTTATATGAATTTTTTTTTTACATAGAAGGTTAACTTTTTTTTTTTTTTTTTTTGAGCTTTCATCTTAATATCCTCATTGGAAAACCGACATATTTTCTATCTCATAGTATAATTTTAAAAAGTAAATGCAAGAACTGTGGAAAGTAACGCTTAAGAAGTGCTTAATAATTAATAACTAACATACATATAACAATATCAATACTATCCAAGGTTAACTTGCTAATTAATCCCTTGCTAAACATTTTACATTAAACCCCACATTTTCACAGCATTAAATTATGTGGTGATGAAGAACGAATTTTTCCGGTCATTTAAAAAAATTTAGGCCAGGTGCGGTGGCTCATGCCTGTAATCTCAGTACTTTGGGAAGCCGAGGCAGGCAGATCACGAGGTCAGGAGATCGAGACCATCCTGGTTAACACAGTGAAACCCCATCTCTACTAAAAATACAAAAAACAAAATTAGTGGGGCGTGGTGCCGGGCGTCTGTAGTCCCAGCTATTCAGGAGGCTGAGGCAGGAGAATGGCATGAGCTTCTATGTAAGAAAAAAAAAAAAAAACCACACACATATAAAATGACTTTATAAAAGTAAGGTTTTTTTAAAAAATGGGAATTTTGCTAATTTGTATCATAAAGCACAGATAGTTTATTTTAGTTATGCATAGTTAGAAGCAACTTTAACGTTAAAAACATCTTCCATCTCAGTAATCTCCGGTTGCCAAAACACTTGATCCAAATTGTGTTTGGTAGTTTATCTACCGCATAGTCAACATAGGTTTTTGAACTTTATCTTACCTTACAGACTCTGCCTTAAAGAAATTTTTGTGATCTTCAGACATTGGCTTAATATTCTTGAAGTTCAGTGAATTCATCTACAGAGTAGGGTAAGAATAATTATTTCATATAACTGTTGAGATGATTTAATTAAGCAAGATTTGAGTTACAATTAGTAAAGTTTGACATAAATGGAAATTTTCTGAACATTTTTAAGGAGCTTTCCCATTAGGTTTGCCTAAAGTATTTATTAACACGCCGCCTTTCTATTTCTTATCATCAGCAAATATTTTTAAGAGCTTGTTTCTCTTTATATTCATTGCTGCCATCCTAAATGACCATTACTTCTTTCCTGGACTAAAGAAATCGTTGTTTTGCCACCTCCAGTTCTTTTTCCACAACACCATACAGATCCTTTATTACAAATTTAAATAAGAAAAGATTACTTCCTTATACAAAACCAAAAAAAAATATTCATATTGCTCTTGGTATAAAATCTACTAACTCTAACTCAAAATCAAAACAGACACACGCGCACACACACACACACACACACACACACACACACAAAATGCCCACTTGCCTTTTCCAAGTCATTCAAGCATATTCCTTCCTCCAGGACTTTGTGCTGATAACGTGCTGGTTATTTAAAAATTAATTCACTTCTCAGCTTAAATATTATGTCTTCTAAAGAGGATATACTTAAAAACTGATTTAAAATCACTCCTCCTCAAATCATTATATTTCTGTGACTAACTCTGACATTATTTTCATGATAAATTGTATTTTTTATATAAAATATATAGTTTAAGATAAATATATTTTTAAGATGTAAAATAAGACAATAATTATCTTTTCATTTAATATTTTCTTATATATATATATAAAAAAATACTCTTTTGAATCAAAGTTTTATGAGGGTAGGGGTGTTCTTTGTCACCTTGAGTGCTTTATTTCCTCCTGGGGATTTAGTACAGACTCAGTATTTGTTGAATAAATACAATCCAGTTTCATCACTAGCTAATAAAGCAAAGAGAACACCTAAATCAGATGGAATCCATGATCAAAGGAGCTTGAATATTTCGATGATGCATAATTCTCCAGTCCAAGCAGGAAGGCTTTCTCAGTTCACTATTAAATTTGTAATTTTGAATATTTAAACACAGAAAGATACAAGTTAGTGTAAGATTTTGTTAGTGCAAGAGTTTGTATACACAAATACCAATATAGTTATATTTGTCTCCAAGAAACTTATACACATGGTTAGAATATACATATTCTACATATACAAATATACATATTCAACATTGCTTAACCAATTTCAAAAACAAAAATGATGTAAAATATAAATATAAAACATATGATATAATTATTATGAAGTACAATTCCTGTTAGAAATAACTCAGTCTAGGGTAGAGTTATCACTTAAAATTCATGAGGAAATTATTAAGTAATAATCACAGTAACTGATTAATAAGATTTAGATAACTAAAGGTTATTAAGAAATATGTAATTTTTTTCCCGGAAGAATAAAAACTTTGTTTTTTAATAAATTAGGGGATTTTAATGCAATTTTCTTTCTTTTAGAGAGGGCTTTGTAAAAAAGTATAGCAATTCAAAGCAAAACATAAAGTTTCTTTCACAAAGGTAATCAATTATTAAACTAGGCCATTGGCATCATTGGCATTCTAAGCTGTGTAGGAAACCAAAGTTGCCAGCTGCACAAGGCCTCAAATGGCAACACCAAACTATTCATATTGAGAATGACTTTTCAGCACACATAAAGTATAGTGCCAAAAGTATTTTTCACAAGTTAAAGAATATTGAATTGGACTTGGCGTCTGAAATTCCTGACAGGGCAGTATTTTACAATGTGAGCATATAGCACCAGGCCATTTGATTGGCAGCATGTTTGACTTCTGTCATTAAACATCAAAAACTTAACCATATTGACAGTTGCATGGCCATTGGACTTCTAAGTGAGTTGTCACGTGAGGTAGGTTAGCTTCAAAAGAATTGACTCAGAGCATTGACTTTAATTTTTTATTCATCAAATTCACATGGAAAATGCTTTTCTACAATTACCAAAGGGTTATGTTCAAAGCTGGCGTAACATTACTCTTCTTCACTTTTTTTTTATTGCCTCTTATGTGTGTAAGCTATGTGAAAGGTAGCTATTATGCAAAATGCCTAGCATAAAATATATTCCCAATACAAACAACTATTTTATTATTAATATTAGCAACACTATGGATGCTATCAGTATGCTTTTACAGTACCGTACGTGGTTAGCTCCTTAACATCAGTACTGTTTGATTATGCTCTATCAGGGTTCCCCAGGAAAAGAGAAGTCATGTTAGGAAATTAATACAAAAAATATTAAATGCTGGTTACAAAGGTATTAGAAAGGTAGAAGGAGAAAAAAGGAGACATTCAACTAAGAGATAATTTCAAGACATTTCTCCCATCCAAGACAGCTAGAAAAAACAGAGGAAGGAAGATGGTGTTTCCAGAGTTCAAGGTGCATGTGACACTGAGCCTGCTGGAAATTGCCAGCGTCAGAACCTCCAAAGGCTTCTGAGGCCTGCAACTGCTCTTTCTTCCAGCCTTCAGAGCTACCGAAAGCCGTAGCCAGCAGCTGCTGGCAATCACCCCTTGATACTGCTTCTGGAACATCAAAGGCACTGAAGTCAATCTCTCCTCTGAAAATCCTATCAGTGATTTTAAGGACTTTATGCTGAGTGAAATAAACAAATTCTAAAAAGTTACATTATGTACAATTCCGTTACGATACCATTCTTGAAATGGCAAAATGATATATATGTATATGACAAACATATTCATTGTTGGGGGAGCTGGGGATGAGCGGATGGTGGAGGAAGGGGTGAGTGAGGAGTGACTACACACAGATAAAATGAGGATGATCTTGGTGGTGATGAAATTGTATTTTATTTTCATCCTGTGATTGTTGCATAAATCTACATATGTGATAACGTGAAATGGAGCTATATACACATTTTACAAATGTCAAATCTCTGGTTTTGATATTGTACCAGAATTATGTAAAGTGAGATAATTAGAAAAAACAAATGAGTAAAGACTACATTGGGCTTCTCTTTATTTATTTATTTATTTATTTTTGCAAATTACTGTGAAAATATAATTATTCTAAAATAAAAGTAGTAAACATATAAATATGTAAGTGAATAAATTCTCCCACTGCTAACACTAACTAAAATTCAGTTGGCAGGAGAGTCATTTGGCAGGAGAGTCTAGAAAATTTAATTTTTAAGTGCTCAGGAATCAAGATTCCTTTAATATAAAACAGAACAATAGATGATAGAAGTGAAATTGAGTGCATATTAATGAAGAAGAAAAATGGCATACTACCAAGTATCTCTAATATATACCCATTTGTTAGCAAATTCAAATGTATTTTTGAAAAATCTACAGAACTAACAAATACTTAACTGGCTCATCCTGTAATAACCAGCATAACAATGGTGTTGAAGGCTCTAAAGAAGTAATTGGGGAAAGTAATATCAAATAGCTTATATTCAAAAAACAATATGCTAGTCCTTATGATATTCTTGCCACATACTACATTATCAATAATATTTGTTAAGTGAATGGTTGAAATGAATACCCTAATCCTAAACAGCATGCTATTGTGATTTTTTTTTTTTCTGTTTAAACTACCAAAAATAGAATTTTATATTTTCAGTACTGTGTAGCTGGGTGATGAATTTTAGGGTTTCGTGGAGTAAGAGCCTGGAGTCATACGGCTAAGTAAATAGAGCACCATCTTAGCTCTGACTTTCTAAACAAGCAAAATATATGTTATTTTGAAAAGAAATAGATCAAAACTCTATTTCATTATATAGCTCAAAACATCAAATTCAATTTCTTCCTCTTTTGTCTTTTTTTAAAATATATATCCCAAGCCAGCAAAGCCTGGGAATAACTGAACAAGAACCAATATTCTTTTATTACTCCTTTATTTATTTAACTTGTATTATAACCTGTATTATAACAAATTTGAATCTGAACTACTGGATGCACATCAGGATACATGGGAAAAAAAAAAAAAATGAGTGGAAATACATCATCTCCAGAGAGCTAGCCATGTCTTCTTATAAAAGAAAGGCTACACTTAGTAGATTCTGATGCAATGAGAGACTTCTAATTCACTGGGAGTGTATGTAATAAATAAATACTAATTTTTTCAAGTGATTTCTATACATGAATTAACATTATAATGTTTTATTCATCTTTTGGTTATTCATATAAACACTGATAATTAATCAATTAATAACACTGATTGACTTACAAATTAATTGACCTAGCAATCCTACTTCTAGTTATTTATCCTAGACAAATGAAAATTACATGCACACAAAATCCTTTAAATAAGTGTTCATAACAGTTATATCCATCATTGATAAAAATTGTAGGTCTAGATGTCCTTCAGTGGGTGAATGGATGAATAGACTTTGGTACATCTACTGGCAAAGACCCTTTCTGTTGACCAGAACATTTGTCAGGTTCCTCAGAATCCTCTTTCTCACAAGGTTCCAATCCTGGTCCCAGTGGCTCTGTTTGTTTAGTCCGGTTTCAGCAAGAATCCTGCTTGGTCAGTTTAGCCAAAAAGCCCCACTGTTGGTAACTGACCATCCTTGATGTCTGCTCAAATTCCCAATCCCTCATCCTTGATATCTAATCACTCTCATCTACCTTCAGCAAGAATCTTGTCAAGTTGGTTTAGCTAAAATTCTCCTTACCCCCAATGTTTGCTCTTAGTAATTTTCCACCCACTGACTCCATCCCTGCTCATTGACTATATGCCTCCACTTGTCCTTACTATATTCAGAGGCAAGCCCAATCTTTCTTCCCTACTATAATACCTCATTCCCATTTTTTTTATACATATCATAATAGGCTCCCCTGGAATAAAGTCTTTCCTATTGCCTTTAACACATCATGTGCACTATGTTCTTTAACATTACACAATGAAATACTATTCAACAACAAAAAGGAAAAAAATATATGTATACAGGCAACAACACGGATAAATCTCAACTGCATTGTGCTAAAATGTAAAAGGCCAATCTGAAAATGTTTTACATACTGTATGATTCCACTTGTAACTAAAGTGGAAAAAGGTAAAAACACAGCGTCATAGAGAAGATAAATGGTTGCATTGGGTGGGTGAGGAGAAGAGTCTGGATGCAAGCATTTTTTATGTGTTAGAATTATTCCGCTCCTGTGAGTGATAGAGGTTATAAGAGTCTATGTATGCGTATAAATTCATACAACTGTCCAACAAAAAAGTGATTCCTTATATTTCATTCAAAATGTTTAGTAACCGATATATAAAAAACATGTTCTAGTATTAACTGTCTCTGATACTCATTTTTTGTACTATAATACAGAATTTAGTTTATGTTATCATTCTGTTTTCTCTGGAATCAAGATCAAAGTTGTGAAATAAGTTAACCTGTCTTTATGAACGTCTTTCCCAATTTTACTTATTTGCTCCGTCAGCATGATTTGCCTTATTAGAAATTGATTATTTCTCTCTTTTCCTCTAAAAATCAATCATGTTCTCTCTTAATAAATCACCTGACAGTGTGAATTAACAAGTATTGACTGTATATCCATTGTCTACAGGAAGGCTTAAATGAGTGAATAAAATAGTAAGCTTCATCCTTAGGATATTTGCATTTTAATGAAAATGAAAGTCAAAGCACTGAGCCAAAATCAAAAGAGTAAGCATCTAATTTGTAACTTTAGATATCAATAGGTTCATTTTAGGTAATTTTTTGGGAGACAAGAGAGCTTACTGAAAATCACCACAAATGTTTATATGACCCTTTACTTTCCCTTCTCATAACGGCAGTCACATGTTCAAAATTCTTTGAAAACCGTGTTTCTTCCTCTTTAGAAAAATGACTAACTGCAATTAAAAGTTTCCCTAGTATAGATAACTTTACCTGACCTCTATAATATAAGAAAAATTATGTGTTTAATATTTGAGTTGATATAATGGCAAAAAAATAATAATAAAAATAAAAAAGACAATTTAGTCCACAATGATGATGGTGGTGATTTTGCAAATTAAACCTAGGTTTATTTGATGAAATATCTAACCAGGTCAATGATAGCACTGAGCTGTTTCTTCAGTACAGAAATTTCTACCTGAAAATGTTTATTTGAATATTCAATCTGATGAAATATTTCCTTGTTTTGGCTTATAGCTACTACTGCTCTTTTCTTTGATAGCTTCCAATATTGCAAAAATATGTTTTGGGGCACATTCCTTTAAAAAAAGATTGCTTGTTTGCATTGTGGGAAATCAGCAGAATCATAGATCCCCAGTACATACCATCATTATGAGATCAATACTTTTATTAGATATATTTCAGGGTCAGATTTTTGGGACCACATAATTGTACTGTGGACAGTATTCTAGTATTTTTTTTTTTTTGGATATAAATAAGTATAATGTGGTTCAGAGCAGCCAATGAATGCTCAGATTAGAGATTTTCCTAAGTACTCTCTGTTTCTTACATGTTTGCAAAAAATATCATTTCGCAAATTGTAACGGAAATCCTATACTAGCTGATAGAGTAGCAGAAACACTTAATTTGATATTTTCACCAAGATAGAGATTTCTCCAGAAGTGACTTAGAAGAGTCATTTTTCTCTATGTGCCCAGAAAAGATACTAAGGACCAAATGAGTACAGGGAATATCTTTGAAATATATTTCCACAATATTAGTGTTCCACAATAAGTGATAAAATAATAGCCCTTTGATCAAGCAAAAGATATGACAGGTTATAAAAACCTTAATTTTCAGGTTTGCAATAATTTTTTCCCCCAGAGGGGGAAAAAGCAATAAGAGGTTTTCAATTTTCTTCTGTTCTCATCAAAGATTTTCAAGCATGTGGATTTAATCTTTTGTGAATATTGAAATTTTACCCTATAAATGCACAGATTATAAATGGAAATTTACGAAGCAATTCAACTTGACATGTAAGTGATCTTATTGCTCCATTCTTAAATTGTATGTGGATTTTGTAATGAATGTCTAGTATTTCATGGTTTAGAAAAAATAATTTGATTGCTTTTTTGTTGCTACCTGGGTAGGACTTTATTATTTTCTTCTATTCTATTTATTAGTAATTTCAAATAATCAAAGATATCTACTGAAAGCTTGTAAAAATATGGAACCCTGACTCTAGCCAATATATATGTGTCTGGATTTTTAAAGACACATTAATAAGAAATGTAATTGCATAAAATAGAAAGTTAAATTTTATTTCTTCTTCTTTCAAAGAAGAAATAAAATAAAAGGTTGTTTGGTTTATATTTGGTTACATGGAGAAAATTAACTGTAAGACAATCTGTAGAAATAAGATTTGGAAAGATATTATAACTGAAAATGAAAGATTATACTGATAATTGAAAACAACTTTCAGAGATGAATCCCTTTTTCTTAGGGTTATCCAAGTAAAACTGTTTTATCGTATTAAGGAAGTAACTGATTATAGAATACCTTCTTCTCTTTCAAACTAGATTGCCAGTACAATAGGTGTAAAACTAAGTAAATTGTTTGGAATACTCATTATTGGAAAGCCAATATTCCTAAAAAATATGAAAAATTTAAATTTAAACCAATCCAGTAATACATTTTCTGTTACAACAGCATTAAACAATTCCTTTTCATCAATTCCTTTAAAGTACAATCAGAGGCCTACACAAACTACATAAAATGAAAATAATTTTGCAAGTGAAGTATGATTTATTTGAATAGACTGGTGTCTTGCTGTGCAAAGTTATCAATCTGAAACATTTCATTGGAGGTATGTTTACTATAAATAAAAATCACAAGAACATAATGCTGACCTAGAAATCTTATTCTGAAAAAAGAAAGTGGGTGAAAAGAATTTTAAATTCTCAATACAAATATAATTTGGCTTTAATTTATGTATGTTAAATTACCAACAACAATGTGTTTCAATTACTTAGTCCAAAGAAAAATACAGTAAAACAATATTACAAAAGGTAAAAGTAAAATTAAGTGGCTTAGAAAATAATAAAGAGCTAATACAGCGCATTAATCAGAAACAAATGTCATCTTTGAGAAAATGTTGAGAGTTGGATGAAAGGACAGTAGATAATTTCTCATTAATTTAATTAGGTGTTATAAATCAGAGTAAATGGCCATAAATTAATCAGCACAGGTATTATATCTACAGTGATTATAATTTATAGTTTCCAGTTTTTTATTTTTCTTTTTTTTGAGACGGAGTCTCGCTCTGTCACCCAGGCTGGAGTGCAATGGCATGATCTCAGCTCACTGCAACCTCTGCCTCCTGGGTTCAATCAATTCTCCTGCCTCAGCCTCCCGAGTAACCGTGATGACAGGTGCCCACCACTACACCTGGCTAATTTTTGTATTTTTAGTAGAGGCAGGGTTTCATGTTAGTCAGGCTGGTCTCAAACTCCTGACCTCAGGTGATCTGCCGGCCTCGGCCTCCCAAAGTACTGGGATGACAGGCGTGAGCCACTGTGTCTGGACTATTATTTCCATTTTTATTAATTTTTAGATTTGTATTTGACACATAAATAACAATAGTGAACACCTAATTTTTAACTTTATAATTGACATATAATTGAGGTACAATGTGATGTTTCAATGCATATATACATTGCATAATGATCAAATCGGGATAATTACCATAACCATCTTTAACCACTATCATTTCTTTGTGGTGATAACATTCCAAATCTTCTTTTCTAGTTATTGTGAGATACACACTACATTATTTGCTATAATCATCCTACTGTATAATAGAACACTAGAACTTATTCTTCCTATCTAACTTTAACTTTGTAACTGTTGACAAATACTTCCTTGACCCTTCACCTCTCTTGCCCTCCTCAGCCTCTAGTAACAGCTATTGTACTCTCTAATTCTATGAAATCAACTTTTTTAGATTCCACATGAGTAGATAAGACAGTGTTTGTCTTTCTATGTGTGGCTTATTTCACTTAATATAATATCCTCCAGATTCATCCATGTTATCACAAATGACAAGATTTCATTCTATTTTATGGCTGAACAGTATTTCATTGTTCTTTAGTCATTCATCTGTAGATGGACATTATGTTGATCACATATTTTGGATATTGTGAATAGGGTTAAAACAAATATGCAAGTATCTCTTCAACATACTGATTTTGTTTCCTTTGGATATATACCCAATAATGGAATTGCTGGATCATATGGCCACGGATTTAATTTTTATAGTTAAGTTTTTAATTTTCTAAGATACCTCTGTACTGTTTTTCATAATGGCTGTACTAATTAATTTGATAGCTTCAATTTAATGTTCTATTATATTTTGGGTCTGGAGTCTTTTAGGTATTTTCTTATAGGAATCACAATTCTTTATCAACGTACCCTTCTTTTCTCTTGGAATCAAATAAGAATCCTGATACATCCAATGTTCCATGTCTTTTGTACACTTATCAAACATTAATAAATGGTTTTACTTATATAAGTATTATTGAATTAACTAATGAACAATGATTAATTAATAATAGTTTTGTTTTTCTCTTGGAGAGGTAGAAGGGATGTCAGAGGGTTAAATACAATTTAGGTTAAATTATGAAGAACAGTTTACTCCTAGAACGGAGTCACCATAAATAAAAGCACTATTTCAAATTTACTTAATTGTTGAATTCAATTCAATCATAAAATTCAAAATGGTAACAGCTTTTCTTTCTTCTCTCTTTCTGCCTTCTCTCTGCACTGAGAAAGCTACAAATAATACCACATCTATTTTCACCCTCAGCTGTATTAGACATTCCTCTAACATATTAGATGCTCTTCTGAGTTCCAAAATTATACACACATGTGATATAAAATATTTCCAGTAACATATTAATTTTTCTATAGTTCAAAACTCTTAGGGATACACATACATATAAATATCTATTTTCTAGCTTATTGTGAGAAGTATAAATGGGAAAGTGTTAGTTGCCCTAAAAATAACTAGTAGTAAATGATTAAAGTTTCTTTAAGATTTAGGTGAATGAATTAAGGATTCTCACATTAATGACTATAATCGAAATGGGTTTTTAGGAGGAGTTAGAAGGGCATGTTATAGAAGATCTAGTAGCAAAACCAAAAGGATGGCATAAATGAAAATTCGTGGGCTAAAATGCAACCTTGCCAATATTTAACAACAAAACTTCTAGGTTTATAAAAATATTCATCTTCCTATGAAGTACTCAGTGAACAAAAGGATACTTGTCAGCAGCTGGCTTCATCAGAGCTCTATTTTACAATTAAGAAATTTAGGGCATTTGATTTTACTTTTTCCTTTAATTATCAATTTTCTTATTTCTTGCCTCTTTGATTTGCCTCTAGAGAACTAGTCACAATTTCCTTTCCCAGCATAATTTTTCATTAAAAAAATAATAAAAGGAAGACAAATTCAATGTATGTCACCTATGAGATTTTCATGACTACAGAGGAATAACAAATTCTATGAACAGATTAAAAATACTCAATTTTCAAAATATAATTTCCAGTGAGGAAAACAGAAGTTTTTTCTAAAGTTCAGTCTCATTGTCACTACTTATTTCACAGGTTTGCACAAATTACGATGGAATAAATTGCTACAAAAGATAAATTTCTAAACCAAAGTAATCCTTTTAACAGCATTTACTAATTTCTCATACTTCCAAGAAATTTGCCATTCTGAACATGCAGTGAGAAATGTATAGGAAAAATGTCAAAGCTAGCAGTCAGAGAAATAAAAGCAGAGAAAAATAAGAATTTTTAAATTTCTGAGTTAAGCAGAGAAGCTAGCAATAGGTTAGGACCCTAATTTGCTAAGTTTTAAAACAGTAAAGCAGCAATGATGAGTACAACTATTCTTCAGGGCAACTTTTTTAAATGAGAGGAATAAATTGAAGTTAAAACCTTGTTGGTATACTTCCTTACCACTCCAACTATATTTAAGATAATTTTTGTAATTATTAAGTACAAACAAAAGCTTTTTCCTTAGTGTGTTCAAAATAAATATTCCCCTGTATTTATGTCAATGCAAGGGAAAACAAATGTCAGATTAGAAATCTATTTTGTGTTGCTTGTTCACAGCAAGTCTTCACCACGTAGGTTGTTTCTTTCCTAGACCAATTATTTTGACTTCGTATTTATAATTAAAACTTTTTAAGTATAATTGTTATATTTGCATATATAGCATTTTTAAAATGAAACTTTTTCAGTTCTTCTTGTTTTAGAGAAGGGCTTTATTACTAGTATAGATAATGGGAATTTAGCCCATTGTTCTTAAAATTGTTTTCATTGGTGGTGGGGAAATATTGATTTAAATCTTTTACCTATGGAAGAAAGAATACATCATGTGTGAACAAGTTTAGTATTGGAAACTGCTTTAGTAACTTCATCTGAAACCCAAGAGACTCACATGAAACAAATACGAATACCTCTTCTATTAAACACTGGTGAGCTCTATTGTGTCAGTATTGTATACCGATAGGCAACTGAAACTATTTTTATATACTGTATTTATTACCTAAGTAAGAATTTGAGCTCTCACTTCTAATAGCAAACTGCCAGTAGTTTAATCCATGTTCACACACATGCACACTTACTACTCTCCTTAAATATGCAAAGAGCTATTTTTAATAGCTTTTTCTAAATATTTCACATGACGTGTGAAAAATATCATGATGTTTCTATTTCCTCCTTTCATATTCCTAATCTGTAGCATATAGCAAAGTAGTTGCTCTGTTTGGTTCTACTAATGAGGAAGTCCATACCTAACCATGACACCTGTAAGAGGTTCTCATAAAAAACTGCTGCCTATGAGATAAATCAATTCATGTTTGCTGTTACAAAAAGGAAGCTGATAGATAAAACAAAGCTGTGAATACAGAGCTGGAGTGAAATGCTGCAAACAGATTAGCTGAGCTTGTTGATTTTTTTAATTAAAATTGAACGGTGATGTGCTTCTGTTAAATAAAGCTTATCTGAGCCTCCTTCTGATCATATTCACTTAAACAAAATTTTAAATTGGCATATTTACATATATATTTTGTTCTTTTTTTTTTTTTTTTTTTTTTTTTTTGAGACGGAGTCTTGCTCTGTCACCCAGGCTGGAGTGCAGTGGCCAGATCTCGGCTCACTGCAAGCTCCGCCTCCCGGGTTCACGTTCATAGCATTTACCTTGTTTTACATTTTATAAATTTCTATTAATTTTAAAAAATATTTACCAGTTGTACATATTTTAAAATATTCAACATAATAATACTGCTTTGGAATTAGAGATCACAGACAAGGCACATTAAAATGCTATGGGTTGATGTAAGTGAAATAGTTAATATATATATAAATATATATATATATATATATACAGAAACAAATATCTAAAAACCAGCAGCTCTAACACAAACAAATTCAAATAATAAGTAGGTCTACTACTATTTCACTTACCTCAACCCAGATATATATTTCCTTGTTAAATAAATAAAGAATACAAAATTTGTGTGTGTGCATGTAAGCGCAGACAGACAAAAATCATTATCCTGTTAATTCCTATCCAATCCCATTTTCTCAAGACTTTCAGAATACTTTCACTTCTATTAACCCTTTCGAAATTAAACATTTATAAAGATTTGTATTTTTTTTTTTAGACAGAGTTTTGCTCTTATTACCCAGGCTGGAGTACAATGGCATGATCTTGGCTCACTGAAACCTCTACCTCCTGGGTTCAAGCAATTCTCCTGCCTCAGCCTTTTGAGTAGCTGGGATTACAGGCACCTGCCACCATGCCCAGTTAATTTTTTGTGTTTTTAGTAGAGATGGAGTTTCACCATGTTGGCCAGACTGGTCTTAATCTTCTGACCTCAGGTGATCCACCTGTCTTGGCCTCCCAAAGTGCTGGGATTATATAGTATTTTTAGTTACAGACTCATTAATATTTACATTGCAATGCATCTTTTTTTGTTTAAATAAACTTTACTTGCAAATTTATTAGACAATCTGTGGTAGCCTATAACTCTCTACTTTTTTCCCACTATGGTTCACTCATCTTTCATTTTTCCTTTGAAAATAATAATTATGATACATTTCTTATTTGTTTAGGATACCTTCTAAAACTATTTAATATAAAGTTTTACAAATATGAAAATAGAATTCACTCTGGGAAGTAAACATACCTTTCTTTCAAATGGGGTTCTTGGGAATCTAGTATTTTCTTTCAAAAATTTATAGATATGAGAAATAATTAGATAGCCATGACAGAGTTACTATTTTCATAAATAACAATCAAATCACACAAAGTATATATGAAATAGGGTTCTGGTAATCAAAAATAAAGAGTTCTGATCCTTGACAAAGAATAACATGCAAAGTGAACTGCACATGCTCCCCAGAGACCATAGAGAACTTTCCAGAATGTGGCACAGAGAAGGAGATCCTACAGAAAGCCACAAACTCACAGAGTATGAAGAAAAGAGATATTGTTTTTTCTAGGGTGTGGAAGATTTAAGGGGCAGTTACTACAGGAGTTGAAAAGTAAAAGCTCTGAAAATGTGCTTAGGGCTATATTTAAATATTCGTTCTTTCAGTAAGCTGTGCTTATATATGCTGAAACTCCAAAAAGGATGGACTGAGAATAGCTTATAACAGGTTGTGAAATTGATACAGACAGGAGACAGGGAAATACTGGGTAGAAGAGGGTGGTTCCCTGGCAAAGGGCCCACCCTCAAGCATGAATACGCACAGCCCTAAATTAAGACAGGCATTCCTTTCTTCACACCCAAAAGTTGCCTTTGGGCCCACCGTGACCTTATCCTTTACCCAAATACACCTGAACCCCAGCCTCCAGAAGCAGACAAGGAGACAAGAAGACAAGCAGACGAATGGCAGAACGGTGTGACAGAGAAGGAGAGAAGAGAAGGAGCATATGAACACCAAGAGGAATTTGGCTGGGGACAATTGGAAAGGAGATCAGTCAGTGGAAGGCCAAACTCCAGGCGAAGACCATCTTCCCACTCCATCCCACCTCCAGCTCCCTATCCATCCCACTAAGAGCCACCTCCACCACTCAATAAAACCCCCACATTCATCCTTCAAGTCCATGGATGACCTGATTCTTCTAAGATGCTGGACAAGAGCTTGGGATACAGAAAGCCGTCACACTGGCCCCCTGCCCTTGCAAAAAGGCAGAGGGTCCACTGAGCCAGTTAATACTTAAGCTGTCCACGGATGACAAGGCTAAAGCATTGCACTGTACCACACACCTATTTGGGCTTTGGGAGTTGAAGGCTCCCGCCCCTGCGTGCTGTCATATAGCTGGAGGCTGGGGCGCTCGCTTCAGCTCCTGCACCTGTCCATCTGTGTGCTCCCCCACCTGTAAAGGGTTTGAGCAGCTGTGTCAACTGAGCAGATGAGCCACACCCCTGTCACATGTCCATTGAGGGGGATCAAGGAACTTTCCCATTTCATCTGGGGTTCCAGGTAGGATACACAGAAGGGTGAGTTAAAATGAAGATCTGCCTCTTTCAAGACCCTGCCATTCTCTTTCCTTCCAGTAAAGACAATGTTGACTCTATATTCCTTTATGGAGGTCTCGCCATCACTTGAGGCCAGAGTAAAGTCCTGGGGCAATCAAAGGCATCTTTTGTTTTTGGAAGGCCGCAAGACTGAATTCCATCAGCCAAGACCCCCAGACTTTGCTGTGCTGTCTCTTCTTTCATGGTTTGAAATGGCTCCTATCTCTTCTTGTATAATGTTAAGGGTTTTACTACACACTGTGGCAATGATATTAAACAGAATGAGTGCTTGGTTCAGCCATTAGAAGTGCAATTCTGGACAATGTGGTTTCCATTTATTTTTAAAGCTGCCATTTTGACCCCCACCCCACTGCCTGCACGCAACAGTTCCCCTCCTTAGCTCCTCTCCTCGTGGCTGGTGGCTGGGGTGCCTGAGCGTGTCTGAAGCATGTACAAGCCAGAACCAATGGCTATAAGAGGTGGGAGAAAACCACATATGCCGCTAGGACCCAGTGCAACTGTCTGGCCAGCACCTCCTAGGTGCTGTGCCAGTAGAACTTTTCCTTCCCTGGCCAAGGAGTTCAGCCCAGTCTGAACCAGAGAAGGATACAAGGATTAAAGGAACCCATTTGAACTGAGCAAGGGGTTCTTCTCCCATGACCTGCCCGTTTCACCCCTTAAGCTTCTTTTTCCTTTACTAAGTGAGGGTTTTTTTTTCCCCTGCACGCTGCTCATGATAGGGAAAATAATGAAGGTGCGTCTCCTGCTGGCTGATAACTGCAAATTTGACAGGGCTCATTTGAGATTTAATCTAAACAGAACAAACAGCCCCTGAAATACCTTTTTTTATTTTTTTGTTTCAAACTGGATTCCAAGCTTCAGTCTGAGGCCCAAAAAAGAAAACCAGATCTGAGTATCCAAAGCCAGGCAACAGGCATAATGTAATTGGGAGGAGCCAATTCCTGCCAACTAAACCCCCATTTCACGGAAGGTGGCCACGCTCCATGGCATAAATGAGGTTCAGGGAACTCAAAAGTTGTTGACAGGAGGGGAAATAGAGGTATAGGTGAGGGCAGATAATTCCTATTCTCTAGGCATTCCCAGCTTCATGGGTGCATGCCGCACTGGCACCCATGGGTAGCACCTGCCAAGATCACCAGGACTCGGGGATGAAAAGACAGAACAGAAAAAGGGGGTGTTGTGTCCTCCCTCTTTCACACTCCAAGTTTTTGTTGAAAAAAAAGGGAAATGAGGGATGTTTCTATTCCCTGTCTTTCAGAATGGGCAACCAGCTCACTTCAACACCTCCAGCTTATACTCCTCTGGAATGTAATCCTGAACCACGGGGACTATGTTGACCCTCAGAATCTGGAGGAAAAATGCCAGACAGCCCTATGCAGAAAGGTTTGGCCCAATTATAAAGGACTGACTTGGCCTCAGGAAGGAACCATTTTTTGATACCATCCTACAACCTTTTCTGTAGGCATGAAGACAGATGGTCTGAGGCTCCATATGTGCAGGCTTTCTATCCAGACATTGGCAACAGTATAGGATTGATCTAGCCCTCCTTTTTGCCATCTCAGGAAAGGCTACAAGGGGCAATTCCAGGGAATTAAAGATATAAATCCCAGAGGCACCGTATCAGAGGAGCCAGCTCCCTCCAGCACTGCTTCTCCAGGCCCACTTCGACCTCCCTTTCTACCTTGAGTCTCTTACTTGCCCCCTTCTAGAAATTGTCACTCCAGACAAGCCCCAGTCTCACTCTTGCCCCTCCAACATATGCCTGGTTAATTTGGCCCCCGTAAGGTCCAGGTCCTTTTGTCTCTACAGGACTTAAAGCAATTTAAGGAGGATCTTGGCAATTTTTCAGATGACTCTGACAGATATATAGAGGCTTTCCTGAATTTCACTCAAGCATTTGAACCCTCCTGAAAGACATTGTTACTTTTGAATCAGACTCTAACGGACACTAAGAAGCAAGCTTCTCTGCAAGCAGCAGAGAAATTTGGGGATGAGCTTTGTATCACATATAGAATCAGAGAAAGTACTAAACTTTATCCAGCTGGAAGAGAAGCAGTACCAATAAATGAGCCTGAATGGGATATCAGTGATGAGACGGGAGACTAGAGGAGGAGACACTTTGAGATATACATAATTGAGGGCTTACACAGGACTGGATACACACCTCTCAATTATACTAAGTTATCCATGATAGACCAAGGATTTAATTTTAAAAAATCTCACTGACTTCTTGAAGAAGCTAAGAGAGGCCTTGGTAAAGCACACCTCTCCATCTCATACTTCCATTGAAGGGCAGCTAATCCTGAAGGATAAACGTATTACTCAGGCAGTCCCTGATATCAGGAGGAAGTTGCAGAAATGGGGCCTGGCACCAGAGACTATTTTAGAAGACCTCCTGAAAGTAGCCACCTTGGTCTTTTGCAGTAGAGACAGGGAGACACAAGAAAGAGGCAGAAGCTTTAATGGCAACCATATAAGCCCGTAAACCCCAGAATTCCCAGGATACACTTGTTAACTGCTACAGATGTGGCAAGAACAGTTATGTCTCTTCTAAAATTTAGCTATTCCCATACAAGTTTTAATTTCTTTCACCAGAGTGAAACAGCTTAAGGGAACAATGTTGTTAGTATATTTCACTTCTTATTTCTGTAATCTTTGGCACTAGATTCTTTCCTTGTATAATGCACATGTTTAACCATGGATACGTAAAACTTGTTTTATTCTCTCTCACGTAGAGGCGATCAAACTCCAGTCAGGCAACTGGAGCCTCAGTCAATGGCTCCCTTTTGCCAGGGACCCTTAGGTAGACTTCTGGGAGAAAGTTGACTGTCATTTTCTCCAAAAAAATGCCCCCTGTCAGGAGAAAGTAGCTAAGATTGGTCGTCGTCCGTATTCTAATAGCGGTTAGATGTTCCTCTTCAGAAGGGCGAAATGATACAGACAAGACACAGGGAAATACTGGGTAGGAGAGGACAGTTTTCTGGCAAAGGCCCCACCCTCATGCCTGAATACCCATGGACCTAAATGAGAACAGACATTCCTGTTTTCATGGCCTGCCATGCCTTCATCCTGTGCCCGTATAAACCCCAAACCCCAGGGTCCAAAAGCAGATGGTCAGACAAGGAGATGAGAAGACAAGGAGATGAGCAGACAAACAGCAGAATGGCACACAGAGGAGAGAAAAGAAGGAACATCTGAATGCTGAGAAGAGTTTGGTTGGAGAGCAGAAGACAGCAGATCAGTAGCGGGATGGGTAAACTCTAGAAGAAGACCATCTTCCCACTCCATCCTACTTCCAGCTCCCCATCCATCCCACTGAGAGCCACCTCCACCACTCAATAAAAGCCCTGCATTCATCCTTCAAGTCTGTGTGTGACCCAGTTTTTCCAAGATGCTGGACAATAGCTTGGGATGCAGAAAGCTGGCACACTGCTCCCCCTGCCCTTGCAAAAAGGCAGACAGTCCTCTGAGCTGGTTAACACAAGAAGGAGACAAAAAATGAACAGACTCGGAGACATGTCTAACAATACCAAGAGGCATACTACATGAAAAATAAGAATCCCACAAGGAGAATAGAAAAAAAAAGGGATAGAAAAAAACTGAACACTGTGGATAACAATTTTCCAAATTTAATTAAAATTATTACTCCACTCATATAAAAGTACAATCAATACCAAGCAGGATATCATATTTTAACATTTTACATTATAAATTAATTATAAATTACATAATGTATAGAAGATATATGTTTATTTTTAGTAAATTCATTAAATTTATATAATGCAATTTTACTCAGTAATATGCGGAAAGTAATTATTGATAAATGCAGCAACACAGATGAATCTGAAAATACTTTTTTCTGGGTAAAAGAACCAGATAAAAAGAGTGTATATTGTATGACCTCATTTATATAAGACATTAGAAAATGTAAACTAATTGATAGTGACAGGAAGCTGATCAGTTACTGTCTTCAGACAGGTCTTTGGGAAAAGGAAGCAAAGAAGGTGTGGGAATATTTTTCAGAGGAGAAATAAGGAACTCTTTCCAGTCATTTCATTAGCTTGATGACAAGTTTATAGGCTTATACATATGTCAAAACTTATCACGGTGTACACTTTAATTATATAAACTTTATCATATGTTATGTATACTTTAATAATGCTGTTAGAACTAATCCATCTATTTCACCACATCGATACATAAAAATTTTGTAATATCATTAAAAGTGATACAGAAAAACTTTGATACTGTAAGAGAGAAAAAATACGTCTCAGTAAACATGAAACAGAAAGAAGCTCCTAGTCTGTATAAAGGTATCTATAAAAACCTAAAGCATATTTAATGATGGGATGCTAAACGGTTTTTCGCAAGATTGGGAAATAGAATCACCATTAATAATTAACATTGTTCAAGAGATCTTTTACAGTAGAGAAGGAAAGGAGGAAGAAACTAAACAAAAACTGAAAAAAGGCATAAAATTGTATTTAATTAAAATGGCATAATAATTTATACAAAGATCCCTAAGAAATATACAAACAGAAGTTAAAGTGGATTTAATAAGATCAAAGTATATAAATCTAATACTAAACAATATATTTCTATAAATATTAATAAATATTTGGAAAATCAAATTGTAAAAACATTATTGGTAATAGCTTTTAAAAGCATATCTAGGAATTATTTTAACAAAAGATGTTCAAGATGAAAATTACAAAATATTTTTGAAACAAACTAAGGAAACTTTAAAACAAATGGAAAGACTTGTTCATGGATCCAAAGACTTAAAAAATGTCAAATTCGACAATTAATATAGATTTAACAAAATCTCAACTTAAATCACAGCAAGCTTTTTTTGTTGGTAGTAATTTAAAGTCTAATTCTAATTTATGATAGAAAAGCAAATAATTCATAATACCTATCTCATGCATAAAATGTAGGTAAGCAATTAGAAAGAATATCTCATCTTAACACTTACTGTGAATTTATAGTAATTAAGACCATGTGGTATTGGTTAAATGGATAAAAATTAAAAATAAAGCAATTAAATAGAAAAGAGCACCATCTTTCAGCAAATATTATTGGAACAATTGTGTATAGATGTGGGAAAAGACCTGTCTTTTACTTCTACCTCATGTCACCTAAAAAATAAATTTGTGTGCCTCATAAATGATAATATAAAGCCAAAACTTCTATTTAGAAGAAAAAGTATGCAAATGTTTGCATGACTTTTTAGTAGGGCGTATTCCTTGTAAAGGATTTTGTCCTGTTTTAAGGACTATTTACAAAACTGATAAACTAGAGTTTATCTACATTAAATATTTTAATTCATTAAGATATATTTAAAAAAGACAGTTATACTCTGAAATAAATTTCTTATATTAGTGTGTACGTGTACATAAAAGTTTGTGTTTCTTTTACAATTCAAAAATTATAAACCCATAAAAACCAATTAAAATATGGACAAAAGAATTTAATAGACAGTTGATAAAAGATATGTAAATGACTTCTAAACACAATAAAAAATGCTTTAAATTATTAATTAGTGACAAGCACATTAAAATCATAAATTGGATGACACTATATGCCCACAATAATGGCTAAAATTAAAGACAGCTGTGGCTCCCAGTCATATTTGATCAGTTTGTAATCTTGCTTACATTATTATATACTTATATATAGCTTTTTCTCCCTAGTTTAAAAAACAATACATATTGACTCTTAAGATAATCTAGCAATAACACTATAGTCACCCTCACTTCCCAAGAGATTTTTCTTCCCTTCCACTCTTTCATTTTCACCTTAACTTTTTTCCTTATATGATCATTTTCTTTTTTGCAAGATTGCAATATCAAGACTTCCCAGATTTTTTTAAATAGGATTTGTTAACTCTTCATTACTCGATGCTTTTTTCCACTCTATCGTTTTCTCTGACTTATTGTAGAGGAATGGAGTTTATTATCTTATAGCTTTTTTCCCCTCATTTCAATAATTTCAGTAAAAATATTGTCATCTCAGTGGTAGCAACAATTTAATGACAACAAGTACATGATCTTTACTTGGGTCTGGAAAATTGTAGAAATTTTTTCTTTTGACAATCCTTACTTTTCACTCTACTCAATCTGGAAATTATTTACTGATTCTATCTCTTGTATTAATCATTTCCTCTTGTTGGAGTTTTATCAAGTGGTAAGTAAGCATTAGAGACGTTTAAGGCTGAGACTATTTTCTGCTTACAAAATCTTTCAGCTGTCGAGAGTTGAAAAGGTATCATAACAGTTCCTTAAAACAAACAAACAAACAAACAAACAAACAAAAAAACCTTGCTCAGTTGCTTAGGGATCTTTCCACACTGTGGAATTTAAGAAGAAATAGTAAACAGAATCTTGAGAAAATGTTGTCTACCCCCAAACCAGAATATGATATACACAGAGATGCAGAGCAGAAGTCTGAGGGAACTGGGAAGAGTGGCTTTATTTCTGGCTTTCTGTGTTATATTTCAGGCAACTGCATTTGTCAGAAAATGACTGTATCTTTAGGAAAAAATATAGAAAAAAATCCAGCAAAAACTTTCTTTTTCATAGAAAGCAATCAACCAAAACAAACAAACAAACAAAAACTTCAGGGGTTCTTAGCAAACTATGACCCATGGACCAAAGACGGCTACATTTTTGTAAATAAAGTTTTATTAGCATATAAATACACCATTTGTTTATGTATTATCTATTATCTGTATGTATTATCTGCTTTCAGTCTGGAGCAGAGTATCTCCACAGGAAACTATAAGGCCTGCAAAGCCTAAAATATTTACTATCTGGCCCTTATAAACGCTTTCAAACACTGATCAAACCTCTCAAGCCCATGGCTTGATATATTAAAGGAGGATTTTTGAAAGAAAATTTATCTGCTAAATTAGGTTTTATACATTTTGGACTTCCTAAATTGTCTGAGAAAGTCAGCTTCCATTTTCAAAATTGATCAATGGCTTCATAGTTCTGATAGTAGAATTGTTTATTTCCCAGGATACAAACATTTATGAGCCAGCACTGAAGTTAGAAAACTGTTAAGTTAAAATTGGGATATTAAAGCATCGGTATAATATCTGTAAAACATTTTGTCCTATTTTAGAAAACACATGACAAATCAGGGTACCTAGGGAGCCCTTAGATTTAACTTTCACCATTCTTAGAGGATTCACATATCTGGAAAAATTATTAGTCTTTTGCTTTCATTTGGGTAGGCTTCCCCCATTGTTAGGTTTACCTAAAATTGAATTAAAGCTTCCTGGTCTCTTAATTTATTTACCTATCTCAGCCTCGCCTTCTTCAAACCCACTAGGCTTTTAAAGACCCATATTTCTGCATCAGCATCTGAGGTCCTTCTGTTCCTTTCTAGAAAGTACAGGGTTGGGTTTCCATGTGCCAGGCCCAATCTACTTAAAAAGGGACTTAGTCCAACATATGTTGACTTCTAGTCTTCATTTCCCCAGCTATTGCGTATGTTTATATCTCACATTGATATTAATTAGCAATGGAGTGCTCTCATTGTAAAATAATCTAATATCACTTTATTGTGCAACTTATAACAACTTGATGTCTAATATTGTGCTTGGATTTGTTCAATGGGAAACTGAAATAGCTTCGAAAATAGGATGGCTATGAACCCGCTTTTCCCAAGTCAAAATCTGTTGAAGATTATTGTTTATTACCTAATCTTAACAGCTCTTCACCATCTCATCGTTATTTTGTCCAGATTTGCTATAAAATGTTCACATATTGTCAATATATTCAAGAAGCATACTGAAAATTAGAAATAAGTCGAATTTATTGAACATGCTTGTTTTGAGCTTAGCATTAGTAAAAATTATATCTTAATTATGTATAACATTTGATTTTGGTTTGTGGTAGAAGTCATTTATCAAATAAAGAAGATATCCCATTATTATTTATATTAAGAGTTTTATCATGAAGATAAGTTATATTTATTCTCTCTATATATATTCAAGATCATTGATGAAGTTTATTTAATGATACATTGCTGAGCGTTGGATGTCTTGGCCCCTGTGAACTATGATTTCCTTTTTTGCAATAGTGCTCTTGCTAGTTTTGGTAACAGAATTATGCCAGGGCCATAAAGTAAATCAATTAGTCTTTCGTCTTTTTTCTGTGATCTGAAATATGTTTTCTAAGATAAGATTTATATGATTTATGGAATATTTACTCACACTTACCTATGAAGCCACGTAGATCTCATTGGTCTTTAATGAAAATTTGCCTTGATGTATTTTTTCATCATTTTGATTTCTACATGGTTTCTTATTTTTAGATCAAACGTGACGATTTATATATTTCTTTTATAACTACGAATACCAAGTAGGCTTTTAAATTTATTAGAACTATGCAATTCACAATATTTTCTAATATTCCTAAATCTTATCTTTATTCCTTTTATATCTCCTTTCTTTCTTGATGATGATTTTGGGCTTATGGTTGTCTATTGCTCTTTGTCACTTTTTTCTTTTTACTCATGATTTACTCAAAAGTTTTCTGAAATGTATTGCTTTCACTGTGTTTTTATTTCCTTAATCATCTTTATGTTGTTTTAACTTTCAATTTCCTTATTGTTTCTCTGTATCTTTATTTTCTTCTTTTTCATTCCAGATTTATATTTTTGTTAGCTTATGACAATGAAAAGTTTGCTAACTTTTTATCCTTATTTTCAAATAAAACATTTTGGGATAAAATTTTTCTTCTGAGAAAAGATTTGGTTGCACCCACAAATTCTTCTTGTGGTGATTTATATTTTGTTTTTACTATTAATTATTAATAGTATGGACTTTACATTTTATTTTATATGTACTCCATTCATACATATTTACTGAGCAATCACTATGTTGTCATTTTCCTAGGCAACAAATAATGAACAAAACAGAACAAAACTTTCAGAGTTTACATTCTGCATGATAAACATGGATTTACAATTGTCTACAAATACGCACACATACACATATGCATACAGAGTAATAAGTGCTCTTAGAAAATAAAGAATTACGAAGATGGTTTCTGTGTTACACAGGGTGATCACAAAAGTTTATATGATGAAGTACATTGAGTGCAAATTAGAAAAATGTATGTGAATGAAAGAAGTGCAAAGCCTCTGAAGTTTTGTTCTGATTTTTCTCTTGCTTTTTTCTCAGCGGTCCAAGCAGAGGTAATTTATTTAGGCAGAAAGAGTAGCAACTGTGAAGGGCCTAAGATTTCTGAGGAATAGCAAGGGAGCCAATGTGTCTAAAGTAGCTAAGGAAGCAAATGATAGGTAAGGAAGAAGAAACATTTCAGTGACGTTATAATCATGTAAGAACATTAATTACTCAGAATATATTTTTAAATATAGGCATAAAAATAGTGTCTAGAATTACCTTTTCATGACACATTTTTAATTTTCTGGATTTCCGGTCAGTAAATACTATATATTTTCAGGGGTTTTTTTTGGTAATTTTGTTCAAAAAAAGTCTGTATTTCCCAATTGCATTAAAAGTAATTTTTTCCAATTCTATCAAATCTGGGCTCAAATTTGGCTTGGTGTTCACAGCATTATTATTTACTTTTCTGACAGAATTGGGAAGCAATTTGTGACAGGCAGCAGCACTCTATATATCACAGGTATTCTGTTTTCATCCCCCTACCTCATTTCTTCCCTTCATCTCTCCTAGTCTTCTGTGGTGACTGAACTGCTGAGTTTTGACACTCCAGCTACCTTCTCCCAAGCTGGCAGAAATCTCATATCTTGGTAAAATGGTCAGTCTCTACAGTTCCCAACTAACTCTGAATTCCTTATATCTCCTATACTATAAAGTTCACAGGGATATGCCTTGGTCTTACCTTTGTATCTACACTTAGCTGTTGCAAAGGGTTGTGGGTTTTACCTCTTCAAGACTGATCTCTTCCTTAATATACTAATAAACACTTTTTATTAATCCATTGATAGATAGAAGATAGATAATTAGATAGATGGACACAGCTATAACTCTGCTTATGATAACCTTTTTCTCATTAGGCAAAAGTATATTTCACTATGTTCTTCATAAATTGCTGTTGGAATTTAATTTGCACTACTTTTGTTAAGATTAATCTCTCTCTTTCCCCTTTGCCCCAACACACAAACTTCTATTTATTGTTTTTATTCTTATTGTCACAGAGGAGAGTAAAATAGAAATACTTTTACTATTTTTAATACAGCATTTTTGGTTTTTAAAACACGTTTTTATTTTGTTATATTTTATTTCTCTTTTTTAAGAAAAGATATATTACTTTTTATTTATATATGATTTTTTCCTGAGTATAGTAATTTTCCTTTAATTCTACCTACACCCTACTTCAACTCTTTTTAGAAATATTCTTAAACATGTATTAAATCCTCAAAGTAAAAGGAAAACAATATTTTATTCAAATTTATGGTTTTTCAAAAGGTATGTCTGTATTTCCATGCACTTTTCTATTTTTAAACATATGATATAGAATTTAAATTTCATCACACTCTTTTTACAATATTCGCTACTACTGAAAAAAACTTATAACTTATATTTGTAGCTATTTTAAAAATCCTTAGAGTTATGAACAAAATTAACATATTTTAAAGTTTTCTTCTCTTTACTGACATTTCTGTAGTTTCCTTACAGATTATGTCATGATTTTGAATATTTTTATTGTTTTTGTTACAGGCTTTTTAGAACCTAAATCACAAATGGTATCTGTGTATCATATTTTCCATTTTTTTCCATAAAAAAGATTTTATATGCCTAAATTCATAAATAATAATTTTGCTGGATACAATTCTTTTTTTTTTTTTTTTTTTTTTTTTTTTTTTTTTTTTT